>NC_134269.1:221138199-221157720 GCF_031893055.1 Leptodactylus fuscus | reverse complement strand
TGGGAGGACTGAGGCTACGGCACGTTGTCCGGTCGCCGTTTCTCCGGGCCGCGGCGCTCTCTGGGAGGACTGAGGCTCCGGCACGTTGTCTGGTCGCCGTTTCTCTGGGCCGCGGCGCTCTCTGGGAGGACTGAGGCTCCTGCACGTTGTCTGGTCGCCGTTTCATTGGTCCGCGGCGCTCTCTGGGAGGACTGAGGCTCCGGCACGTTGTCTGGTCGCCGTTTCATTGGTCCGCGGCGCTCTCTGGGAGGACTGAGGCTACGGCACGTTGTCTGGTCGCCGTTTCTCCGGGCCGCGGCGCTCTCTGGGAGGACTGAGGCTACGGCACGTTGTCTGGTTGCCGTTTTCTGGTCCGCGGCGCTCTCTGGGAGGCCTGAGGCTCCGGCACGTTGTCTGGTCGCCGTTTCTCTGGGCCGCGGCGCTCTCTGGGAGGACTGAGGCTCCTGCACGTTGTCTGGTCGCCGTTTCTTTGGTCCGCGGCACTCTCTGGGAGGACTGAGGCTCCTGCACGTTGGCTGGTCGCCGTTTCATTGGTCCGCGGCGCTCTCTGGGAGGACTGAGGCTACGGCACGTTGTCTGGTCGCCGTTTCTCCAGGCCGCGGCGCTCTCTGGGAGGCCTGAGTCTACGGCACGTTGTCTGGTCGCCGTTTCTCCGGGCCGCGGCGCTCTCTGGGAGGACTGAGGCGCCGGCACGTTGTCTGGTCGCCGTTTCTTTGGTCCGTGGCGCTCTCTGGGAGGCCTGAGGCTACGGCACATTGTCTGGTCGCCGTTTCTCTGGGCCGTGGCGCTCTCTGGGAGGACTGAGGCTCCGGCACGTTGTCTGGTCGCCGTTTCTCTGGGCCGCGGCGCTCTCTGGGAGGACTGAGGCTACGGCACGTTGTCTGGTCGCCGTTTCTCCGGGCCGCGGCGCTCTCTGGGAGGACTGAGGCTCCGGCACGTTGTCTGGTCGCCGTTTCTCTGGGCCGCGGCGCTCTCTGGGAGGACTGAGGCTCCTGCACGTTGTCTGGTCGCCGTTTCTTTGGTCCGTGGCGCTCTCTGGGAGGCCTGAGGCTCCGGCACGTTGTCTGGTCGCCGTTTCTCCGGGCCGCGGCGCTCTCTGGGAGGACTGAGGCTCCGGCAAGTTGTCTGGTTGCCGTTTTCTGGTCCGCGGCGCTCTCTGGGAGGCCTGAGGCTCCGGCACGTTGTCTGGTCGCCGTTTCTCTGGGCCGCGGCGCTCTCTGGGAGGACTGAGGCTCCTGCACGTTGTCTGGTCGCCGTTTCATTGGTCCGCGGCGCTCTCTGGGAGGACTGAGGCTCCGGCACGTTGTCTGGTCGCCGTTTCTCTGGGCCGCGGCGCTCTCTGGGAGGACTGAGGCTCCTGCACGTTGTCTGGTCGCCGTTTCATTGGTCCGCAGCGCTCTCTGGGAGGACTGAGGCTCCGGCACGTTGTCTGGTCGCCGTTTCATTGGTCCGCGGCGCTCTCTGGGAGGACTGAGGCTCCGGCACGTTGTCTGGTCGCCGTTTCTTTGGTCCGCGGCACTCTCTGGGAGGACTGAGGCTACGGCACGTTGTCTGGTCGCCGTTTCTCCAGGCCGCGGCGCTCTCTGGGAGGCCTGAGGCTACGGCACGTTGTCTGGTCGCCGTTTTTCCGGGCCGCGGCGCTCTCTGGGAGGACTGAGGCTCCGGCGCGTTGTCTTGCTCAGTTTTTCCAGAAATTGTTAGTTTTCCAGAGAGAAGTAAAAATACCTAAGAGTTGCGAGTCTCCCGGAGTGGAATGAAGGTGCAGGCTTGTGCGGGTACCTGGGCGGACGCGGCGGCGGTCGGCGCTGCAGAGAATAGAAGCCTTTGTTACATGGCGGCGAGGGTCAGACGGCTGAACGTAAACATGGCCCCTGTTGTCTCACCAAATACAGCTGCGCCACATCTGAATCCCCCTTTGTCCGGCCGCGGTGGCACAAACCTGTCATTCTTCTGCTGGAAATACCCCGAACTCACAAGGATCCTATAAGTCAAATTAATCTCCCCCCAGAGGGCAGGACCCCCCCCTTCCCCCAGGGGGCAGCACTAATTACCTCCCCCCTGATTGCAAACCTCACACCAACAATGGACAATAATGGCCGCTGTCACAGGAACAATAAACCAGCGCTTGTTTTCACAGCTTTCTGCCAAACCTCAGCACACTGCTCCACTGTCTGACTACCCCAGACCCCTAATCATAGCCCCCTCCCCCCCCAGACACCTAGGAGGGTCACTGACCCTGCCGTCTGGAGGATATATAGGAGCAGCAGGAGGGCATAGGTATACGCACTCAGCTCCTTCTCTTCTCATTGTGTCAGTCTTCACTGTAGTTCTGGAATTCTATTCAATAATTTTATGACTTGTGGGGCAACACCAGGTGACTGTGATAAACCAACATGGAGCGGATGGTATGATCCAGTCCGCCCCTGTGCAAATGAGACAGACCGGACCGGCCCCTATGGAGAATCTCATACAATTTATATACAATATATCCACAGTTCATGCAGAGGTCAAGATAAATCAACAAAGGGGGACTCTGAATAATTGTGACCCCCAAATCTGTAAGCTCCTCCCCCTGTGTAGTCGTAGTCACAGCATGAAAGTCTCTGACTCTAATACTTGGCCTTTAATTTCCTGACAACTCTTTACCCACCGCAGATGTTTTCATGTAACCCCTCAGCCCCGCCCCTGAGGTACATGAGACACATTGAAGATACACAAATTCCCACTTTCAGAAGAATCATCAGTGTAAGGTCGAGGAACAATCACTCATCATCTCCCAATCGTCTAAGTCACCAACTAACTGCTACAAGCAAGAGGAAGTGACAGAACATTATACAGATGATACAATGTAACGAGGGACCCGAGAGCTGCTGCTCCCTGTTATCAGCCGGCCCTTACCTTTAATGTCGCCCAGGTTCCCTGAGCCCATAGCCAGGAGCTTGTCCTTCCAGTCCTTGGACAGAAGCTTCTCGATGCTGGGGGTGTCTGCAAGGACAGAAAGAAAGACAATGTAACGGGGACCGTAAACTGATCGCTACAATGTATCAACTGACCATAAACATATCAATACAATGTATCAACTGATCAAAAACATCAATACAATGTATCAACTGATCAAAAATAGATCGCTATAATGTATCAACTGATTATAAATAGATTGTTACATGATTATAAATAGATTGTTACAATGTATCAACTGTTCATAAACAGATCACTACAATAAATCAACAGGTCATGAAGATATTGTTACAATGTACCAAAGTAGCATAAATAGATCGCTACAAAGTATTAACTGATCGCAAAGATATTGTTACAATGTATCATAAATAGATCGCTACCATGTATCACCAGATTGCAATGATCTTGCTACAATGTATCAGGAAGGCTCCCAGTGAGGTTTATTAATCGCTGATGTCTGGATCTGGTCTTACTGGACGGCCATAGAATTGTCTCCTCACCTCGGTCCCCTGACTCCGCGCCCCCTCCGCAGGGTGTTCCCCTTTAAGGGGGGGTTCTGTCACTTCTTATTTGCCACACTAGATATAATAACCGTATTGTCGCTGGCGGATGTTACGCTGTCCTGCCATATTGACATTCCGCTCTCATAGTTTTGACCCTCGTTGTCTTTATTTTTTCCATCGCGCTGCGTCCAAACGTTATTCAAATGTGGAGTAGAAGTGATGGGTGTAATTGTACCCTGGTGCTGGCGCTGAGACACCTGACAATCACCGCCGCTCTCAAATCCGTCATTACCACTTCGCCATTCAGAAAGAAAATAGAGTGAGGAAGATAAGTGGCCCGAAACGTCTTGGCCTAACCACCACCATTACACACACCAGCCTACTGAAGAACATGGCAGCCACTCCGAGGTGAAGAACGCAAGATTATCATCAATATCAGGCTCCGCCCCCTGCGCAGACGCCATATGATATAGAAAGGGTTAACTAAATCTGAACCCTTAAGACTGTCGCCCATCAATATCACCAAAATAGTTCTCTCTCCATCCAGGCAAAGGAGTTCGTGGAGCTGCTGTATCTAAGCCACTCATGTGATACTGTATACTGAGCTGTGTATCTAATCCTATCCTGTGTGATACTGTATACTGAGCTGTATCTAAGCCACTCATGTGATACTGTATACTGAGCTGTGTATCTAATCCTATCCTGTGTGATACTGTATACTGAGCTGTGTATCTAATCCTATCCTGTGTGATACTGTATACTGAGCTGTGTATCTAATCCTATCCTGTGTGATACTGTATACTGAGCTGTGTATCTAATCCTATCCTGTGTGATACTGTATACTGAGCTGTGTATCTAATCCTATCCTGTGTGATACTGTATACTGAGCTGTGTATCTAATCCTATCCTGTGTGATACTGTATACTGAGCTGTGTATCTAAGCCGCTCGTGTGATACTGTATACTGAGCTGCTGTATCTAATCCTATCCTGGTGATACTGTATACTGAGCCGTGTATCTAATCCTATCCTGTGTGATACTGTATACTGAGCTGTATCTAATCCTATCCTGTGTGATACTGTATACTGAGCCGTGTATCTAATCCTATCCTGTGTGATACTGTATACTGAGCCGTGTATCTAATCCTATCCTGTGTGATACTGTATACTGAGCTGTGTATCTAATCCTATTCTGTGTGATACTGTATACTGAGCTGTGTATCTAATCCTATCCTGTGTGATACTGTATACTGAGCTGTGTATCTAATCCTATCCCGTGTGATACTGTATACTGAGCTGTATCTAATCCTATCCTGTGTGATACTGTATACTGAGCCGTGTATCTAATCCTATCCTGTGTGATACTGTATACTGAGCCGTGTATCTAATCCTATCCTGTGTGATACTGTATACTGAGCTGTGTATCTAATCCTATCCCGTGTGATACTGTATACTGAGCTGTATCTAATCCTATCCTGTGTGATACTGTATACTGAGCCGTGTATCTAATCCTATCCTGTGTGATACTGTATACTGAGCTGTGTATCTAATCCTCTCCTGTGTGATACTGTATACTGAGCTGTGTATCTAATCCTATCCTGTGTGATACTGTATACTGAGCTGTGTATCTAATCCTATCCCCTGTGATACTGTATACTGAGCCGTGTATCTAATCCTATCCTGTGTGATACTGTATACTGAGCCGTGTATCTAATCCTATCCTGTGTGATACTGTATACTGAGATGTATCTAATCCTATCCTGTGTGATACTGTATACTGAGCTGTGTATCTAATCCTATCCTGTGTGATACTGTATACTGTGCTGTGTATCTAATCCTATCCTGTGTGATACTGTATACTGAGCCGTGTATCTAATCCTATCCTGTGTGATACTGTATACTGAGCGGTGTATCTAATCCTATCCCCTGTGATACTGTATACTGAGCTGTGTATCTAATCCTATCCTGTGTGATACTGTATACTGAGCTGTGTATCTAATCCTATCCTGTGTGATACTGTATACTGAGCCGTGTATCTAATCCTATCCTGTGTGATACTGTATACCGAGCTGTGTATCTAATCCTATCCTGTGTGATACTGTATACTGAGCTGTGTATCTAATCCTATCCTGTGTGATACTGTATACTGAGCTGTGTATCTAATCCTATCCTGTGTGATACTGTATACTGAGCTGTGTATCTAATCCTATCCTGTGTGATACTGTATACCGAGCTGTGTATCTAATCCTATCCTGTGTGATACTGTATACTGAGCTGTGTATCTAATCCTATCCTGTGTGATACTGTATACTGAGCTGTGTATCTAATCCTATCCTGTGTGATACTGTATACTGAGCTGTGTATCTAATCCTATCCTGTGTGATACTGTGTACTGCGCTGTGTATCTAATCCTATCCTGTGTGATACTGTATACTGAGCTGTGTATCTAATCCTATCCTGTGTGATACTGTATACTGAGCTGTGTATCTAATCCTATCCTGTGTGATACTGTGTACTGCGCTGTGTATCTAATCCTATCCTGTGTGATACTGTATACTGAGCTGTGTATCTAATCCTATCCTGTGTGATACTGTATACTGAGCTGTGTATCTAATCCTATCCTGTGTGATACTGTATACTGCGCTGTGTATCTAATCCTATCCTGTGTGATACTGTATACTGAGCTGTATCTAATCCTATCCTGTGTGATACTGTATACTGAGCTGTGTATCTAATCCTATCCTGTGTGATACTGTGTACTGCGCTGTGTATCTAATCCTATCCTGTGTGATACTGTATACTGAGCCGTGTATCTAATCCTATCCTGTGTGATACTGTATACTGAGCTGTGTATCTAATCCTATCCTGTGTGATACTGTATACTGAGCCGTGTATCTAATCCTATCCTGTGTGATACTGTATACTGAGCTGTGTATCTAATCCTATCCTGTGTGATACTGTATACTGAGCTGTGTATCTAATCCTATCCTGTGTGATACTGTATACTGAGCTGTGTATCTAATCCTATCCTGTGTGATACTGTATACTGAGCTGTATCTAATCCTATCCTGTGTGATACTGTATACTGAGCTGTGTATCTAATCCTATCCTGTGTGATACTGTATACTGAGCTGTGTATCTAATCCTATCCTGTGTGATACTGTATACTGAGCCGTGTATCTAATCCTATCCTGTGTGATACTGTATACTGAGCTGTGTATCTAATCCTATCCTGTGTGATACTGTATACTGAGCTGTGTATCTAATCCTATCCTGTGTGATACTGTATACTGAGCTGTGTATCTAATCCTATCCGGTGTGATACCGTCTGCTGTATCTAAGCCCTGATGTTTGGTATTCTGTCACTGTCCCAGGTATCGCCGCCCGCTCCGCAGACAGTTTCGGGCCTAGAACAGTTAACAGCACTTAGTGGCAGTGACCTGGGCGGTAAGTAGCCCGGATTAGTCAGCGACCGCTCCATTGTCGCCTCCTGCCTGGGGGGGCGTGCTGAATTTTACAATTGGATACATTCTCTTCCCCGGAGATACATTGTATCCAGTCTCTGGCTGAACTTCAGATCCACAATAAAGAGGTAGCGCCGATTCTTCTCTCCTCGCATCTTCAGGCGGGGGGTGAAGGGTGAAGCTAAATGTAAGGTCTGCGACGCTGCGTTCACTTATTAGAGGCCTCAGAGCTGGAAGCGTCGCAGGAATGCGGGAACACAAGTCCATTGTCAGGTGACAACCGCCCGCAGCATCACAAGAAAAGCCTTTTACTCTCCAGTCTATTGTCAGACGAGCCGGTGACAAAGCGTTCCCCCCGCGGTTAGACAAAATACTCGCCGGAGAAGAAACCGGCAGCGGCACACCGGATCACAGCAGCTTATTAGAGGGGGCCCCAGCTGAGGGTTCGTTACAATGTATCAGTGCAGACAAACTGAACCCATCAGCAACCTAAAGCTCCTGTACTGAGAGTTTGTTACAATGTATCAGTCTAGACCTGATAGACCAGAACTGCCAGGGCATGCTGGGACTTGTAGTTTTGTAAAACTGGTCTGGACCATCCTCTGTGAGGTAACGACCCGCTGCACAAACCTTTCTCCTGTTGTGTTTGTTACAATGTATCAGTCTAGGGCAGTATTCCATAATCTATGGCTATACAATAATATACTATAAGTCCCAGCATGCCCTGCCAGTTGTCCTGGGGGGTGGAAATAGCTCTTCTGTACTGGTCGTACGTTACAATGTGTCAGAGCAGGTTAAAATGATGAGTCTGAATCCACAGAGGATGCGGCTGTAACAAACCCTCAGCTGTGAGAAGAGTCAGCCTGGACGGATTGTAAAGTGACAGCGCAGAGCTGTAAGGACAGGAAAGAAATGAAAAGTATATGAGACGGATGCTGGGGTGGGAAATGGAATGGGGGGGGTAGGAATTGGGGGCCGCGTACTTATGACACATGTATTGGGGGGGGGGGGGGGAGTCGGGGGCCCCATACTTATGACACATGTATTGGGGGGGGGGGGGAGTCGGGGGCCCCATACTTATAACACATGTACTGGGGGGGGTAGGAGTCGGGGGCCCCATACTTATAACACATGTACTGGGGGGGGTAGGAGTCGGGGGCCCCATACTTATAACACATGTACTGGGGGGGGGGGTAGGAGTCGGGGGCCCCATACTTATAACACATGTACTGGGGGGGGGAGGAGTCGGGGGCCCAATACTTATAACACATGTATTGGGGGGGGTAGGAGTCGGGGGCCCCATACTTATAACACATGTACTGGGGGGGGAGGAGTCGGGGGCCCCATACTTATAACACATGTACTGGGGGGGTAGGAGTCGGGGGCCCCATACTTATAACACATGTACTGGGGGGGGTAGGAGTCGGGGGCCCCATACTTATAACATATGCACATGGGGGGTTCACAAAGTCCTGAGTGGCCCCTGACCGGGCCCCGGTGCCTCCATTACATACAATAAGAATGAGTCAGGCATGAGCAGCCGATTGGGGGACATTGCGCAGAATGGCGCAGCGCCACATTTATCGGAGATCGCTCTCCATGGCTGAACAATAAGAGCCTCAATTTGGAAGCACTTACGTCTCGCTTATGTCTCTCGCTGGAAGCCGCGCTCTAACTTCTTGGTATAATAATCTTGGCAATAACACTGCAGTGAGCAGTTAAGCCTCAGACTATCGGATAGCGGCAGCGAGAGCGACACGGCGAGGAAGAAACGACCGCGGAGATGTGAGACAGGCGCAGAGACAAGGGATTAAGGGGCAGCCATTGTACTGCACTTCAGTCACTGTTCTTACGTCACTCTGAAATGGCTGATAACAGGGAGCAATAGCTTGTCTTCAATCTGCACAGCAAAGTGACAAAGTCTGAAATCCCGCAGTCTGCATTAGGTCCAATCGTGAGAGCAGCCCCATGTGCAGCCATAGTAACAGACAGCAAACAATCCCTGTGTAGTCAGAGCCCGCACTCACATCTCCTGCTAATCGTCCTCACTATCATCAACAGTAAGACATGTCAGGAGAGGAGAGGCCGACTGTAGGACAGGGGAATACAATCTATTACTATCTGTTATCAGCCATGTCAGGAGGGGAGAGGCCGACTGTAGGACAGGGGAATACAATCTATTACTATCTGTTATCAGCCATGTCAGGAGAGGAGAGGCCGACTGTAGGACAGGGGAATACAATCTATTACTATCTGTTATCAGCCATGTCAGGAAAGGAGAGGCCGACTGTAGGACAGGGGAATACAATCTATTACTATCTGTTATCAGCCATGTCAGGAGAGGAGAGGCCGACTGTAGGACAGGGGAATACAATCTATTACTATCTGTTATCAGCCATGTCAGGAGAGGAGAGGCCGACTGTAGGACAGGGGAATACAATCTATTACTATCTGTTATCAGCCATGTCAGGAGAGGAGAGGCCGACTGTAGGACAGGAGAATACAATCTATTACTATCTGTTATCAGCCATGTCAGGAGAGGAGAGGCCGACTGTAGGACAGGGGAATACAATCTACTACTATCTGTTATCAGCCATGTCAGGAGAGGAGAGGCCGACTGTAGGACAGGAGAATACAATCTATTACTATCTGTTATCAGCCATGTCAGGAGAGGAGAGGCCGACTGTAGGACAGGGGAATACAATCTATTACTATCTGGTATCAGCCATGTCAGGAGAGGAGAGGCCGACTGTAGGACAGGGGAATACAATCTATTACTATCTGTTATCAGCCATGTCAGGAGAGGAGAGGCCGACTGTAGGACAGGGGAATACAATCTATTACTATCTGTTATCAGCCATGTCAGGAGAGACCGACTGTAGGACAGGAGAATACAATCTATTACTATCTGTTATCAGCCATGTCAGGAAAGGAGAGACCGACTGTAGGACAGGGGAATACAATCTATTACTATCTGTTATCAGCCATGTCAGGAAAGGAGAGGCCGACTGTAGGACAGGGGAATACAATCTATTACTATCTGTTATCAGCCATGTCAGGAGAGGAGAGGCCGACTGTAGGACAGGGGAATACAATCTATTACTATCTGTTATCAGCCATGTCAGGAGAGGAGAGGCCGACTGTAGGACAGGGGAATACAATCTATTACTATCTGTTATCAGCCATGTCAGGAGAGGAGAGGCCGACTGTAGGACAGGGGAATACAATCTATTACTATCTGTTATCAGCCATGTCAGGAGAGGAGAGGCCGACTGTAGGACAGGAGAATACAATCTATTACTATCTGTTATCAGCCATGTCAGGAGAGGAGAGGCCGACTGTAGGACAGGGGAATACAATCTATTACTATCTGGTATCAGCCATGTCAGGAGAGGAGAGGCCGACTGTAGGACAGGGGAATACAATCTATTACTATCTGTTATCAGCCATGTCAGGAAAGGAGAGACCGACTGTAGGACAGGGGAATACAATCTATTACTATCTGTTATCAGCCATGTCAGGAGAGGAGAGGCCGACTGTAGGACAGGGGAATACAATCTATTACTATCTGTTATCAGCCATGTCAGGAGAGGAGAGGCCGACTGTAGGACAGGGGAATACAATCTATTACTATCTGTTATCAGCCATGTCAGGAGGGGAGAGGCCGACTGTAGGACAGGGGAATACAATCTATTACTATCTGTTATCAGCCATGTCAGGAGAGGAGAGGCCGACTGTAGGACAGGGGAATACAATCTATTACTATCTGTTATCAGCCATGTCAGGAGAGGAGAGGCCGACTGTAGGACAGGGGAATACAATCTATTACTATCTGTTATCAGCCATGTCAGGAGAGGAGAGGCCGACTGTAGGACAGGGGAATACAATCTATTACTATCTGTTATCAGCCATGTCAGGAGAGACCGACTGTAGGACAGGAGAATACAATCTATTACTATCTGTTATCAGCCATGTCAGGAGAGGAGAGGCCGACTGTAGGACAGGGGAATACAATCTATTACTATCTGTTATCAGCCATGTCAGGAGAGGAGAGGCCGACTGTAGGACAGGGGAATACAATCTATTACTATCTGTTATCAGCCATGTCAGGAGAGGAGAGGCCGACTGTAGGACAGGGGAATACAATCTATTACTATCTGTTATCAGCCATGTCAGGAGAGACCGACTGTAGGACAGGGGAATACAATCTATTACTATCTGTTATCAGCCATGTCAGGAGAGGAGAGGCCGACTGTAGGACAGGGGAATACAATCTATTACTATATGTTATCAGCCATGTCAGGAGAGGAGAGGCCGACTGTAGGACAGGGGAATACAATCTATTACTATCTGTTATCAGCCATGTCAGGAGAGGAGAGGCCGACTGTAGGACAGGGGAATACAATCTATTACTATCTGTTATCAGCCATGTCAGGAGAGGAGAGGCCGACTGTAGGACAGGGGAATACAATCTATTACTATCTGTTATCAGCCATGTCAGGAGAGGAGAGGCCGACTGTAGGACAGGAGAATACAATCTATTACTATCTGTTATCAGCCATGTCAGGAGAGACCGACTGTAGGACAGGGGAATACAATCTATTACTATCTGTTATCAGCCATGTCAGGAGAGGAGAGGCCGACTGTAGGACAGGAGAATACAATCTATTACTATCTGTTATCAGCCATGTCAGGAGAGACCGACTGTAGGACAGGGGAATACAATCTATTACTATCTGTTATCAGCCATGTCAGGAGAGGAGAGGCCGACTGTAGGACAGGGGAATACAATCTATTACTATCTGTCATCAGCCATGTCAGGAGGGGAGAGGCCGACTGTAGGACAGGGGAATACAATCTATTACTATCTGTTATCAGCCATGTCAGGAGAGGAGAGGCCGACTGTAGGACAGGAGAATACAATCTATTACTATCTGTTATCAGCCATGTCAGGAGAGGCCGACTGTAGGACAGGGGAATACAATCTATTACTATCTGTTATCAGCCATGTCAGGAGGGGAGAGGCCGACTGTAGGACAGGAGAATACAATCTATTACTATCTGTTATCAGCCATGTCAGGAGAGGAGAGGCCGACTGTAGGACCGGGGAATACAATCTATTACTATCTGTCATCAGCCATGTCAGGAGAGGAGAGGCCGACTGTAGGACAGGAGAATACAATCTATTACTATCTGTTATCAGCCATGTCAGGAGGGGAGAGGCCGACTGTAGGACAGGGGAATACAATCTATTACTATCTGTTATCAGCCATGTCAGGAGAGGAGAGGCCGACTGTAGGACAGGAGAATACAATCTATTACTATCTGTTATCAGCCATGTCAGGAGAGGCCGACTGTAGGACAGGAGAATACAATCTATTACTATCTGTTATCAGATATGTCAGGAGGGGAGAGGCCGACTGTAGGACAGGGGAATACAATCTATTACTATCTGTTATCAGCCATGTCAGGAGAGGAGAGGCCGACTGTAGGACAGGAGAATACAATCTATTACTATCTGTTATCAGCCATGTCAGGAGGGGAGAGGCCGACTGTAGGACAGGGGAATACAATCTATTACTATCTGTTATCAGCCATGTCAGGAGAGGCCGACTGTAGGACAGGGGAATACAATCTATTACTATCTGTTATCAGCCATGTCAGGAGAGGAGAGGCCGACTGTAGGACCGGGGAATACAATCTATTACTATCTGTTATCAGCCATGTCAGGAGAGGCCGACTGTAGGACAGGAGAATACAATCTATTACTATCTGTTATCAGCCATGTCAGGAGAGGAGAGGCCGACTGTAGGACAGGGGAATACAATCTATTACTATCTGTTATCAGCCATGTCAGGAGAGGCCGACTGTAGGACAGGGGAATACAATCTATTACTATCTGTTATCAGCCATGTCAGGAGAGGAGAGGCCGACTGTAGGACAGGGGAATACAATCTATTACTATCTGTTATCAGCCATGTCAGGAGAGGAGAGGCCGACTGTAGGACAGGGGAATACAATCTATTACTATCTGTTATCAGCCATGTCAGGAGAGGAGAGGCCGACTGTAGGACAGGAGAATACAATCTATTACTATCTGTTATCAGCCATGTCAGGAGAGACCGACTGTAGGACAGGGGAATACAATCTATTACTATCTGTTATCAGCCATGTCAGGAGAGGAGAGGCCGACTGTAGGACAGGAGAATACAATCTATTACTATCTGTTATCAGCCATGTCAGGAGAGACCGACTGTAGGACAGGGGAATACAATCTATTACTATCTGTTATCAGCCATGTCAGGAGAGGAGAGGCCGACTGTAGGACCGGGGAATACAATCTATTACTATCTGTTATCAGCCATGTCAGGAGAGGCCGACTGTAGGACAGGAGAATACAATCTATTACTATCTGTTATCAGCCATGTCAGGAGAGGAGAGGCCGACTGTAGGACAGGGGAATACAATCTATTACTATCTGTTATCAGCCATGTCAGGAGAGGCCGACTGTAGGACAGGGGAATACAATCTATTACTATCTGTTATCAGCCATGTCAGGAGAGGAGAGGCCGACTGTAGGACAGGAGAATACAATCTATTACTATCTGTTATCAGCCATGTCAGGAGGGGAGAGGCCGACTGTAGGACAGGGGAATACAATCTATTACTATCTGTTATCAGCCATGTCAGGAGAGGCCGACTGTAGGACAGGAGAATACAATCTATTACTATCTGTTATCAGCCATGTCAGGAGGGGAGAGGCCGACTGTAGGACAGGGGAATACAATCTATTACTATCTGTTATCAGCCATGTCAGGAGAGGAGAGGCCAACTGTAGGACAGGGGAATACAATCTATTACTATCTGTTATCTGCCATGTCAGGAGAGGAGAGGCCGACTGTAGGACAGGGGAATACAATCTATTACTATCTGTTATCTGCCATGTCAGGAGAGGAGAGGCCAACTGTAGGACAGGGGAATACAATCTATTACTATCTGTTATCTGCCATGTCAGGAGAGGAGAGGCCGACTGTAGGACAGGAGAATACAATCTATTACTATCTGTTATCAGCCATGTCAGGAGAGGAGAGGCCGACTGTAGGACAGAGCAATACAATCTATTACTATCTGTTATCAGCCATGTCAGGAGAGGCCGACTGTAGGACAGGGGAATACAATCTATTACTATCTGTTATCAGCCATGTCAGGAGAGGAGAGGCCGACTGTAGGACAGAGCAATACAATCTATTACTATCTGTTATCAGCCATGTCAGGAGAGGCCGACTGTAGGACAGGGGAATACAATCTATTACTATCTGTTATCAGCCATGTCAGGAGGGGAAAGGCCGACTGTAGGACAAGGGAATACAATCTATTACTATCTGTTATCAGCCATGTCAGGAGAGGAGAGGCCGACTGTAGGACAGGAGAATACAATCTATTACTATCTGTTATCAGCCATGTCAGGAGAGGAGAGGCCGACTGTAGGACAGGGGAATACAATCTATTACTATCTGTTATCAGCCATGTCAGGAGAGGAGAGGCCGACTGTAGGACAGGGGAATACAATCTATTACTATCTGTTATCAGCCATGTCAGGAGAGGAGAGGCCGACTGTAGGACAGGAGAATACAATCTATTACTATCTGTTATCAGCCATGTCAGGAGAGGCCGACTGTAGGACAGGGGAATACAATCTATTACTATCTGTTATCAGCCATGTCAGGAGAGGAGAGGCCGACTGTAGGACAGGAGAATACAATCTATTACTATCTGTTATCAGCCATGTCAGGAGAGGCCGACTGTAGGACAGGGGAATACAATCTATTACTATCTGTTATCAGCCATGTCAGGAGAGGAGAGGCCGACTGTAGGACAGGGGAATACAATCTATTACTATCTGTTATCAGCCATGTCAGGGGAGGCTGACTGTAGGACAGGGGAATACAATCTATTACTATCTGTTATCAGCCATGTCAGGAGAGGAGAGGCCGACTGTAGGACAGGGGAATACAATCTATTACTATCTGTTATCAGCCATGTCAGGAGAGGAGAGGCCGACTGTAGGACAGGGGAATACAATCTATTACTATCTGTTATCAGCCATGTCAGGAGAGGAGAGGCCGACTGTAGGACAGGGGAATACAATCTATTACTATCTGTTATCAGCCATGTCAGGAGAGGAGAGGCCGACTGTAGGACAGGGGAATACAATCTATTACTATCTGTTATCAGCCATGTCAGGAGAGGCCGACTGTAGGACAGGGGAATACAATCTATTACTATCTGTTATCAGCCATGTCAGGAGGGGAGAGGCCGACTGTAGGACAGGGGAATACAATCTATTACTATCTGTTATCAGCCATGTCAGGAGAGGAGAGGCCGACTGTAGGACAGGGGAATACAATCTATTACTATCTGTTATCAGCCATGTCAGGAGAGGAGAGGCCGACTGTAGGACAGGAGAATACAATCTATTACTATCTGTTATCAGCCATGTCAGGAGAGGCCGACTGTAGGACAGGGGAATACAATCTATTACTATCTGTTATCAGCCATGTCAGGAGAGGAGAGGCCGACTGTAGGACAGGGGAATACAATCTATTACTATCTGTTATCTGCCATGTCAGGAGAGGAGAGGCCGACTGTAGGACAGGGGAATACAATCTATTACTATCTGTTATCTGCCATGTCAGGAGAGGAGAGGCCGACTGTAGGACAGGGGAATACAATCTATTACTATCTGTTATCAGCCATGTCAGGAGAGGAGAGGCCGACTGTAGGACAGGAGAATACAATCTATTACTATCTGTTATCAGCCATGTCAGGAGGGGAGAGGCCGACTGTAGGACAGGAGAATACAATCTATTACTATCTGTTATCTGCCATGTCAGGAGAGGAGAGGCCGACTGTAGGACAGGGGAATACAATCTATTACTATCTGTTATCAGCCATGTCAGGAGGGGAGAGGCCGACTGTAGGACAGGGGAATACAATCTATTACTATCTGTTATCAGCCATGTCAGGAGAGGAGAGGCCGACTGTAGGACAGGGGAATACAATCTATTACTATCTGTTAACAGCCATGTCAGGAGAGGAGAGGCCGACTGTAGGACAGGGGAATACAATCTATTACTATCTGTTATCAGCCATGACAGGAGAGGAGAGGCCGACTGTAGGACAGGGGAATACAATCTATTACTATCTGTTATCAGCCATGTCAGGAGAGGAGAGGCCGACTGTAGGATAGGGGAATACAATCTATTACTATCTGTTATCAGCCATGTCAGGAGAGGCCGACTGTAGGACAGGGGAATACAATCTATTACTATCTGTTATCAGCCATGTCAGGAGAGGAGAGGCCGACTGTAGGACAGGGGAATACAATCTATTACTATCTGTTATCAGCCATGTCAGGAGAGGAGAGGCCGACTGTAGGACAGGAGAATACAATCTATTACTATCTGTTATTAGCCATGTCAGGAGAGGAGAGGCCGACTGATGTTCACTAAGGTGATGAGTGACATAAAGTGTCGCACCCCCAGTCCCCATGATCACTACTTTATGTATCAGATTTTATCCGTTCTTCTTATAACACTTCTTTTCTATTATTATCTTCAGAATTTGAGTGAGTGGCCCTTTAAAAATGTCTGAGTCTTGGATCCGGCAGCTCTCTGGCATGATAGGGGTTAACTCCGCTGTGCTGTGCGCTGTATTTACATGGTAGATCTGCCCATTTCACCCAAGTTTCTGCTCCTCACATATGCTTCCTCGCATCAGTGCCGATGGCAATGCCCACTGGTGAACGGTTTGTCCGACAGAGCCAAGTATTGTTAAAATGACACACTGGCTCCCGGCCCCCCCGCCGCCCCCCGCGCTCCCCTCCATGTGCCAAATTCTCCTAAGACTGATTCCTTCATCTGGAACAATGCAACCTGGAAAGACGAGCCAACTTTCTGCCATAGTCAAACAAACCTGGCACAGAACAAAGCAGCTCCACTCTCGGCGGCGCGGGCAGCCCATGCCGGGGAATAAAACGCATTTTCCCATCGAGGAGCTGTGACAGCTTTTAATGTGATGAAATCCCTCAGACGCAGAGAGAACGTCCCTTTAAGGGCTCATTGGCTAAAGGCGACCGCCAGGCAAAGTCACCGCAAACACGCCACTTTATCGAATGCCCTCCGAAATGCCATAACCTAAGATGGAAGGAAGACCCCAAATCATCAACAGCGAAAAATTTACATAACGGAGGAGAATGACCAAAAACATGTCGGCGGCGAGAAGTGAACCCCAAGAAGGTAGAAAATCGTAGGTGACTGCCAAATACACGACATTATAAAAATACTATAGTTCAATGGACTGTGGACAATGTCCCCTATAATAAGAACATATCCCGCGTAATAAGACCATATCCCCGTAATAAGACCATATCCCCGTAATAAGACCATATCCCCGTAATAAGACCATATCCCCGTAATAAGACCATATCCCCCGTAATAAGACCATATCCCCTGTAATAAGACCATATCCCCCGTAATAAGACCATATCCCCCGTAATAAGACCATATCCCCCGTAATAAGACCATATCCCCCGTAATAAGGCCATATCCCCCGTAATAAGGCCATATCCCCCATAATAAGGCCATATCCCCCATAATAAGGCCATATCCCCCGTAATAAGACCATATCCCCGTAATAAGACCATATCCCCCAAAATAAGACCATATCTCCGTAATAAGACCGTATCCCCGTAATAAGACCATATCCCCGTAATAAGACCATATCCCCCGTAATAGGACCATATCCCCCGTAATAAGACCATATCCCCCATAATAAGGCCATATCCCCCGTAATAAGACCATATCCCCGTAATAAGACCATATCCCCCAAAATAAGACCATATCTCCGTAATAAGACCGTATCCCCGTAATAAGACCATATCCCCGTAATAAGACCATATCCCCCGTAATAGGACCATATCCCCCGTAATAAGACCATATCCCCCAAAATAAGACCATATCCCCCGTAATAAGACCATATCCCCGTAATAAGACCATATCCCCCAAAATAAGACCATATCCCCCGTAATAAGACCATATCCCCCGTAATAAGACCATATCCCCCATAATAGGACCATATCCCCCATAATAGGACCATATCCCCCATAATAAGACCATATCCCCCGTAATAGGACCATATCCCCCGTAATAAGACCGTATCCCCGTAATAAGACCATATCCCCCGTAATAAGACCGTATCCCCGTAATAAGACCATATCCCCCGTAATAAGGCCATATCCCCCAAAATAAGACCATATCCCCCGTAATAAGACCGTATCCCCGTAATAAGACCATATCCCCCGTAATAAGGCCATATCCCCCATAATAAGACCATATCCCCCGTAATAAGACCATATCCCCCGTAATAAGACCATATCCCCCGTAATAAGACCATATCCCCCATAATAGGACCATATCCCCCATAATAAGACCATATCCCCCGATATTAAGACCATATCCCCCATAATAAGACCATATCCCCCATAATAAGACCATATCCCCCGTAATAGGACCATATCCCCCGTAATAGGACCATATCCCCCGTAATAGGAGCATATCCCCCGTAATAGGACCATATCCCCCATAATAAGACCATATCCCCCGATATTAAGACCATATCCCCCATAATAAGACCATATCCCCCATAATAAGACCATATCCCCAGATATTAAGACCATATCCCCCATAATAAGACCATATCCCCCGTAATAAGACCATATCCCCCGTAATAAGACCATATCCCCTGTAAAAAGACCATATCCCCCGTAATAAGACCATATCCCCCGTAATAAGACCATATCCCCCATAATAAGTCCATATCCGCACTACTTGAAGGTGATCTCACACGTCATACAGTAACAGAATAGATCAATTGAAATCTCCTCTCGGAAAGCAGTTAAATGCCTGCACTGGCAGCTGCCTCTCCCGGGGGTCACAAATAATCCTTTCCCGTGACAGCTGTCACCCTTAAATCACCCCCATGTGGCCTCCGACAGCTCCGACATCCTCAGATTGTTTAGAGTTTGAGATCAGATACAGTAACTTAATGAATTTAGGGGATGAAGTAAGAATTCAGACTGACAGCAGTTACATCTATCTATCTCCTATCTATCTATCTATCTATCTATCTATCTATCTATCTCCTATCTATCTATCTATCTATCTATCTATCTATCTATCTATCTATCTCCTATCTATCTATCTATCTGCTATCTATCTATCTATCTATCTATCTATCTATCTCCTATCTATCTATCTCCTATCTATCTATCTATCTATCTATCTATCTATCTCCTATCTATCTATCTATCTATCTATCTATCTATCTATCTATCTATCTCCTATCTATCTATCTCCTATCTATCTATCTATCTATCTATCTATCTATCTCCTATCTATCTATCTATCTATCTATCTATCTATCTATCTCCTATCTATCTATCTCCTATCTATCTATCTATCTATCTATCTATCTATCTATCTCCTATCTATCTATCTATCTATCTATCTATCTATCTATCTATCTCCTATCTATCTAT
>NC_134269.1:221018199-221133199 GCF_031893055.1 Leptodactylus fuscus | reverse complement strand
TCTATCTATCTCCTATCTATCTATCTATCTATCTATCTATCTCCTATCTATCTATCTATCTATCTATCTATCTATCTATCTATCTATCTCCTATCTATCTATCTATCTATCTATCTATCTATCATCTATCTATCTCTCTCCTATCTATCTATCTATCTATCTATCTATCTCCTATCTATCTATCTATCTATCTATCTCCTATCTATCTATCTATCTATCTATCTATCTATCTATCTATCTATCTATCTCTCTATCTATCTATCTCCTATCTATCTATCTATCTCCTATCTATCTATCTATCTATCTATCTATCTATCTATCTATCTCTCTCCTATCTATCTATCTATCTATCTATCTATCTATCTATCTATCTCCTATCTATCTATCTATCTATCTATCTATCTATCTATCTATCTATCTCCTATCTATCTATCTATCTATCTATCATCTATCTATCTCCTATCTATGTATCTATCTCCTATCTATCTATCTATCTATCTATCTATCTATCTATCTATCTATCTCTCTCCTATCTATCTATCTATCTATCTATCTATCTATCTATCTCCTATCTATCTATCTATCTATCTATCTATCTATCTCCTATCTATCTATCTATCTATCTATCTCCTATCTATCTATCTATCTATCTATCTATCTATCTATCTATCTCCTATCTATCTATCTATCTATCTATCTATCTATCTATCTATCTCCTATCTATCTATCTATCTATCTATCTATCTATCTATCTATCTCCTATCTATCTATCTCCTATCTATCTATCTATCTATCTATCTATCTATCTATCTATCTATCTATATCTCTCCTATCTATCTATCTATCTATCTATCTATCTCCTATCTATCTATCTATCTATCTATCTATCTATCTATCTCCTATCTATCTATCTATCTATCTATCTATCTATCTATCTATCTCCTATCTATCTATCTATCTATCTATCTATCTATCTATCTCCTATCTATGTATCTATCTCCTATCTATCTATCTATCTATCTATCTATCTATCTATCTCTCTCCTATCTATCTATCTATCTATCTATCTATCTATCTATCTATCTATATCTCTCCTATCTATCTATCTATCTATCTCCTATCTATCTATCTATCTCCTATCTATCTATCTATCTATCTATCTCCTATCTATCTATCTATCTATCTATCTATCTATCTATCTCCTATCTATCTATCTATCTATCTATCTATCTATCTATCTATCTATCTATCTATCATCTATCTATCTCCTATCTATGTATCTATCTCCTATCTATCTATCTATCTATCTATCTATCTATCTATCTATCTATCTCTCTCCTATCTATCTATCTATCTATCTATCTCCTATCTATCTATCTATCTCCTATCTATCTATCTATCTATCTATCTCCTATCTATCTATCTATCTATCTATCTCCTATCTATCTATCTATCTATCTATCTATCTATCTATCTCCTATCTATCTATCTATCTATCTATCTATCTATCTATCTCCTATCTATCTATCTATCTATCTATCTATCTATCTATCTATCTATATCTCTCCTATCTATCTATCTATCTATCTATCTATCTATCTATCTCCTATCTATCTATCTATCTATCTATCTATCTATCTATCTATCTATCTATCTCCTATCTATCTATCTATCTATCTATCTATCTCCTATCTATCTATGGAATATTCTATAACTTCATTAGCAGACGCACACATATGTCGCAGAGTTTCCCAGTCCAGGATGAAGCAGAGCTTGTGGCCACTTCTGTATTCCTGCCAAGAATCTGCTCGCTGTGCTCCCTCCTGACTCTGTGCACTCACAGTCTCACATTTCCCATGACACAAGCGGTGCAGTCAATCCCACTAGATACAATGTAACAACAACAAGGAGGACAAGGACAACAATGTATACAGAGAAGAGGGTGCTTACTGTCTGGAGGGCAGAACAAGGACATAGATAGAGAAGGAAGAGATCGTTACTGGTGCAGGGAGAAGTCCACGCTGGTGGTGGTGGTGGCGGCGGTGGGAATAGTAGTCCTGGCCTTCTCCCCTTGTCGTCTGACATTCCTGCAACTTTGCCTAGTTGGGTTGACAATGTGCGCCTGTCAGCAGGAAGAGGAGAGCATGGCTGATGATGGGAAGGGGGAGGGTAGTCACCAGGGTGAGGGGGGGGCAGAAGCCTCTACCTCCTGCTCTCTTACTGCCGCTGGTCAGATCATGTCCCTGTGCAGCTGAGCTGTCCATGTCCTTAATTGTTACAGCCCTTTTTTAACCCTATGACAGCTGTCTACCCCCCCTTCCCCCTCTCCAACAGGTGCCACTGCGCTGGGAACAATGGCCGGGACTTCTAATCCGGCAACAGCGACAAGTGAAAGGGAGCAACAAATGGCGTGACATCGCCGCTCCCGGGACCGCACTATGCGTTTATCCCCCCCCCCCCCCAATGGAACCAATAACGATACCTAGTAACACTCAGCGCCAAAAGTAACGACCGGACTCTTCAATCTTACATAACATGTATGAGATGAATGAGACATTATTATACAACATGCACAAGGTGGGAGGGGCCTGGCACGGCGCCGGACACACACCGCGGTGTAGCGTACAGCCACAGGCGGCATATTCCATACAGGCCCACAGATATATAGGTGAGCGGGGCCTATGGAGACATCTGCAGCTCTCCCAATGTATGCGGCAAGTGATATTACAGCATGCAGTGTGAATGTGGCCTGACAGCGGACGTCCAGGCCCCAGATTTCATCCTCGCCCCCCATAATGTGCACAGGTCACTCCGACAGGAGACCCCCGGAGCCAATGTCCAGGCACAGATGGAAAGAGAAGACGACCAGGGGAAAATAAAGAACAAAGAGCGACATTGTTTAAACAATTGTGCAACATTCCTGAGACCTCGCAAACAAGTGCGAAGAGCAGAACAAATGGCAGCAACGCCGCCGCCGCCGCGCTTAACCCCTTCAGAGCCCCCCTGACCTCTGAACCTAATCATCCAGGACCAGAGGCGACACAGACAGGAGCGCTCCCCAAAACCAGGAGGACCCCGGTCAGTGGGCACAGCGAGGGCAGCGCCGGATTCGACCACAAAGCTCACAATTACTCCATTACTGCATTGTTGCTCGATCTACAGATCATAACAGATCTTGTGAACCGCAGCGCTACAGGCGGCTTATGTGTAGCCTGGGGGAAGATGGCGGCACGCTGCAGTAACTACATGAGCAGAGCGATGGCGCCATCACTGATCTGACAGGTCATGACAACAGGAAAACTCAACAACACAGAGTCAAAAGTAAAAGCCAAAAACTCCAGGAAAGGAACGAGACAGAAGCCTAAAGAAGCAGAAAGGGGCAAAGCTGGGACAAGGAACACTCCTAATACTACAGATACTCCCAGGACTAGTAATACTCCTAATACTACAGATACTCCCAGGACTAGTAATACTCCTAATACTACAGATACTCCCAGGACTAGTAACACTCCTAATACTACAGATACTCCCAGGACTAGTAATACTCTTAATACTACAGATACTCCCGGGACTAGTAATACTCCTAATACTACAGATACTCCCAGGACTAGTAACATTCCTAATACTACAGATACTCCCAGGACTAGTAACATTCCTAATACTACAGATACTCCCGGGACTAGTAATACTCCTAATACTACAGATACTCCCAGGACTAGTAACACTCCTAATACTACAGATACTCCCAGGACTAGTAACATTCCTAATACTACAGATACTCCCGGGACTAGTAATACTCCTAATACTACAGATACTCCCAGGACTAGTAATACTCCTAATACTACAGATACTCCCGGGACTAGTAACACTCCTAATACTACAGATACTCCCGGGACTAGTAACACTCTTAATACCACAGATACTCCGAGGACTAGTAACACTCCTAATACTAAAGATACTCCGAGGACTAGTAACACTGCTAATACTACAGATACTCCAAGGACTAGTAACACTCCTAATACTACAGATACTCCAAGGACTAGTAACACTCCTAATACTACAGATACTCCGGGGACTAGTAACACTCCTAATACTACAGATATTCCGGGGACTAGTAACACCCCTAATACTACAGATTCTCCCGGGACTAGTAACACTCCTAATACTACAGATTCTTCCGGGACTAGTAACACTCCTAATACTAAAGATACTCCCAGGACTAGTAACACTCCTAATACTACAGATACTCCGAGGACTAGTAACATTCCTAATACTACAGATAATCCCGGGACTAGTAACACTCCTAATACTACAGATACTCCCGGGACTAGTAACACTCCCAATACTAAAGATACTCCCGGGACTAGTAACACTCCCAATACTAAAGATACTCCCGGGACTAGTAACACTCCTAATACTACAGACACTCCCGGGACTAGTAACACTCCTAATACTACAGACACTCCCGGGACTAGTAACACTCCTAATACTACAGATACTCCCAGGACTAGTAACACTGCTAATATTACAGATACTCCAAGGACTAGTAATACTCCTAATACTACAGATACTCCAAGGACTAGTAACACTCCTAATACTACAGATACTCTGGGGACTAGTAACACTCCTAATACTACAGATACTCCGAGGACTAGTAACATTCCTAATACTACAGATAATCCCGGGACTAGTAACACTCCTAATACTACAGATACTCCCGGGACTAGTAACACTCCCAATACTAAAGATACTCCCGGGACTAGTAACACTCCTAATACTACAGATACTCCAAGGACTAGTAACACTCCTAATACTACAGATACTCCAAGGACTAGTAACACTCCTAATACTACAGACACTCCCGGGACTAGTAACACTCCTAATACTACAGATACTCCCAGGACTAGTAACACTCCTAATACTACAGATACTCCCAGGACTAGTAACACTCCTAATACCACAGATACTCCCAGGACTAGTAACACTCCTAATACTACAGATACTCCCAGGACTAGTAACACTCCAAATACTAAAGATACTCCCAGGACTAGTAACACTCCCAATACTACAGACACTCCCGGGACTAGTAACACTCCTAATACTACAGATACTCAGAGGACTAGTAACACTCCTAATACTACAGATACTCCCAGGACTAGTAACACTCCTAATACTACAGACACTCCCGGGACTAGTAATACTCCTAATACTACAGATACTCAGAGGACTAGTAACACTCCTAATACTACAGATACTCCCAGGACTAGTAACACTCCTAATACTACAGATACTCCCAGGACTAGTAACACTCCTAATACTAAAGATACTCCCAGGACTAGTAACACTCCTAATACTACAGATACTCCGAGGACTAGTAACACTCCTAATACTACAGATACTCCCAGGACTAGTAACACTCCTAATACTACAGATACTCCCAGGACTAGTAACACTCCTAATACTACAGATACTCCCAGGACTAGTAACACTCCTAATACTAAAGATACTCCCAGGACTAGTAACACTCCTAATACTACAGATACTCCCAGGACTAGTAACACTCCTAATACTACAGATACTCCGAGGACTAGTAACACTCCTAATACTACAGATACTCCCAGGACTAGTAACACTCCTAATACTACAGACACTCCCGGGACTAGTAACACTCCTAATACTACAGATACTCCCAGGACTAGTAACACTCCTAATACTAAAGATACTCCCAGGACTAGTAACACTCCTAATACTACAGATACTCCCAGGACTAGTAACACTCCTAATACTACAGACACTCCCGGGACTAGTAACACTCCTAATACTACAGATACTCCCAGGACTAGTAACACTCCTAATACTACAGATACTCCGAGGACTAGTAACACTCCTAATACTACAGATACTCCAAGGACTAGTAACACTCCTAATACCACAGATTCTCCCAGGACTAGTAACACTCCTAATACTACAGATACTCCCAGGACTAGTAACACTCCTAATACTACAGATACTCCCAGGACTAGTAACACTCCCAATACTACAGATACTCCCAGGACTAGTAACACTCCCAATACTACAGATACTCCCAGGACTAGTAACACTCCTAATACTACAGATACTCCCAGGACTAGTAACACTCCCAATACTACAGATACTCCCAGGACTAGTAACACTCCCAATACTACAGATACTCCCAGGACTAGTAACACTCCTAATACTAAAGATACTCCCGGGACTAGTAACACTCCTAATACTACAGATACTCCCAGGACTAGTAACACTCCTAATACTAAAGATACTCCCGGGACTAGTAACACTCCCAATACTAAAGATACTCCCGGGACTAGTAACACTCCTAATACTACAGACACTCCCGGGACTAGTAACACTCCTAATACTACAGATACTCCCAGGACTAGTAACACTCCTAATACTACAGATACTCCCGGGACTAATAACACTCCTAATACTAAAGATATTCCCAGGACTAGTAACAGTCCTAATACCACAGATACTCAGAGGACTAGTAACACTCCTAATACTACAGATACTCCCAGGACTAGTAATACTCCCAATACTACAGATATGCCAAGGACTAGTAACACTCCTAATACTACAGATACTCCCAGGACTAGTAACACTCCTAATACTACAGATACTCCCAGGACTAGTAACACTCCTAATACTAAAGATACTCCCTGGACTAGTAACACTCCAAATACTACAGATACTCCCAGGACTAGTAACACTCCTAATACTACAGATACTCCGAGGACTAGTAACACTCCTAATACCACAGATTCTCCCAGGACTAGTAACACTCCTAATACTACAGATACTCCCAGGACTAGTAACACTCCTAATACTACAGATACTTCCAGGACTAGTAACACTCCTAATACCACAGATACTCCCAGGACTAGTAACACTCCTAATACTACAGATACTCCCAGGACTAGTAACACTCCTAATACCACAGATACTCCCAGGACTAGTAACACTCCTAATACCACAGATACTCCCAGGACTAGTAACACTCCTAATACTACAGATACTCCCAGGACTAGTAACACTCCTAATACTACAGATACTCCCAGGACTAGTAACACTCCCAATACTACAGATACTCCCAGGACTAGTAACACTCCTAATACTACAGATACTCCCAGGACTAGTAACACTCCTAATACTAAAGATACTCCCGGGACTAGTAACACTCCTAATACTACAGATACTCCCAGGACTAGTTACACTCCTAATACTAAAGATACTCCCGGGACTAGTAACACTCCCAATACTAAAGATACTCCCGGGACTAGTAACACTCCCAATACTAAAGATACTCCCGGGACTAGTAACACTCCCAATACTAAAGATACTCCCGGGACTAGTAACACTCCTAATACTACAGACACTCCCGGGACTAGTAACACTCCTAATACTACAGATACTCCCAGGACTAGTAACACTCCTAATACTACAGATACTCCCGGGACTAGTAACACTCCTAATACTAAAGATATTCCCAGGACTAGTAACACTCCTAATACCACAGATACTCAGAGGACTAGTAACACTCCTAATACTACAGATACTCCCAGGACTAGTAATACTCCCAATACTACAGATATGCCAAGGACTAGTAACACTCCTAATACCACAGATACTCAGAGGACTAGTAACACTCCTAATACTACAGATACTCCCAGGACTAGTAATACTCCCAATACTACAGATATGCCAAGGACTAGTAACACTCCTAATACTACAGATACTCCCAGGACTAGTAACACTCCTAATACTACAGATACTCCCAGGACTAGTAACACTCCTAATACTAAAGATACTCCCTGGACTAGTAACACTCCAAATACCACAGATACTCCCAGGACTAGTAACACTCCCAATACTACAGATACTCCCGGGACTAGTAACACTCCTAATACTAAAGATATTCCCAGGACTAGTAACATTCCTAATACTACAGATACTCCCAGGACTAGCAACACTCCTAATACTACAGATACTCCGAGGACTAGTAACACTCCTAATACTACAGATACTCAGAGGACTAGTAACACTCCTAATACTACAGATACTCAGAGGACTAGTAACACTCCTAATACTACAGATACTCCAAGGACTAGTAACACTCCTAATACCACAGATACTTCCAGGACTAGTAACACTCCTAATACTACAGATACTCCCAGGACTAGTAACACTCCTAATACCACAGATACTCCCAGGACTAGTAACACTCCTAATACTACAGATACTCAGAGGACTAGTAACACTCCTAATACTACAGATACTCCCAGGACTAGTAACACTCCCAATACTACAGATACTCCAAGGACTAGTAACACTCCTAATACTGAAGATACTCCCAGGACTAGTAACACTCCTAATACTACAGATACTCCCAGGACTAGTAACACTCCAAATACTAAAGATACTCCCGGGACTAGTAACACTCCTAATACTACAGATACTCCCGGGACTAGTAATACTCCTAATACTACAGATACTCCCAGGACTAGTAACACTCCTAATACTACAGACACTCCCGGGACTAGTAATACTCCTAATACTACAGATACTCCCAGGACTAGTAACACTCCTAATACTACAGACACTCCCGGGACTAGTAACACTCCTAATACTACAGATACTCCCAGGACTAGTAACACTCCTAATACTACAGACACTACCGGGACTACTAACACTCCTAATACTAAAGATACTCCCTGGACTAGTAACACTCCTAATACTACAGATACTCCAAGGACTAGTAACACTCCTAATACTACAGATACTCCCAGGACTAGTAACACTCCTAATACTACAGATACTCCCAGGACTAGTAACACTCCTAATACTACAGACACTCCCGGGACTAGTAACACTCCTAATACTACAGATACTCCCAGGACTAGTAACACTCCTAATACTACAGATACTCCCAGGACTAGTAACACTCCTAATACTACAGATACTCCCAGGACTAGTAACACTCCTAATACTACAGACACTCCCGGGACTAGTAACACTCCTAATACTACAGATACTCTGGGGACTAGTAACACTCCTAATACTACAGATACTCTGGGGACTAGTAACACTCCTAATACTACAGATACTCCCAGGACTAGTAACACTCCTAATACTACAGATACTCCCTGGACTAGTAACACTCCCAATAATAAAGATACTCCCGGGACTAGTAACACTCCTAATACTACAGATACTCTGGGGACTAGTAACACTCCTAATACTACAGATACTCTGGGGACTAGTAACACTCCTAATACTACAGATACTCCCAGGACTAGTAACACTCCTAATACTACAGACACTCCCAGGACTAGTAACACTCCTAATACTACAGATACTCCCAGGACTAGTAACACTCCTAATACTACAGATACTCCCAGGACTAGTAACACTCCTAATACTACAGATACTCCCAGGACTAGTAACACTCCTAATACTACAGACACTCCCAGGACTAGTAACACTCCTAATACTACAGATACTCCCAGGACTAGTAACACTCCCAATACTACAGACACTCAGAGGACTAGTAACACTCCTAATACTACAGATACTCCCTGGACTAGTAACACTCCTAATACTACAGATACTCTCAGGACTAGTAATACTCCTAATACTACAGATACTCCAAGGACTAGTAACACTCCTAATACTACAGATACTCCCAGGACTAGTAACACTCCTAATACCACAGATACTCCCAGGACTAGTAACACTCCTAATACTACAGATACTCCCAGGACTAGTAACACTCCTAATACTACAGACACTCCCAGGACTAGTAACACTCCTAATACTACAGATACTCCCTGGACTAGTAACACTCCTAATACTACAGATACTCCCAGGACTAGTAACACTCCTAATACTACAGATACTCTCAGGACTGGTGATACTCCCTGCTGGTACTTGCTGCATCTTCCTCCAGGGCAGTGAATCTTCTATTAATTATCACTAATTGTTTACTTCGCTCACACACAGATTTATGATTAGTAAATGGACTAAGTCTCCGCCCCAATCAATAAGACGCATCACTGGAAGCCAATAAATGTCAGCGCCTGCTTTATCCAATTCTGACCATTAAACTAATGAGTTACTATGTATCAATGATGTGCAGAGATTACAGTCCAGGGGCCCAGCAGGAAGGACAAGGTCCGGGGCCCCACAATACATCACCAGCTGTTGTGGAACTCCAAGTCCTAGCAGTGATGTGTAAGATCAGATATATGATATACAATACCATGGCGAAAGAAACAATCTCCACAACTCAGATTATATAATGTAACAAGATAATACTATAAGTACTGCAACTGTCTAATAATGTAACAAGATAATACTGTATATAGTGTAACAGTCTAATAATGTAACAAGATAATACTGTATATAGTGTAACAGTCTAATAATGTAACAAGATAATACTGTATATAGTGTAACAGTCTAATAATGTAACAAGATAATACTATATATAGTGTAACAGTCTAATAATGTAACAAGGTAATACTGTATATAGTGTAACAGTCTAATAATGTAACAAGGTAATACTGTATATAGTGTAACAGTCTAATAATGTAACAAGATAATACTGTATATAGTGTAACAGTCTACTGATGTAACAAGATAATACTGTATATAGTGTAACAGTCTAATAATGTAACAAGATAATACTGTATATAGTGTAACAGTCTAATAATGTAACAAGATAATACTGTATATAGTGTAACAGTCTAATAATGTAACAAGATAATACTGTATATAGTGTAACAGTCTAATAATGTAACAAGATAATACTGTATATAGTGTAACAGTCTAATAATGTAACAAGATAATACTGTAAGTACTGCAACAGTCTACTGATGTAACAAGATAATACTGTATATAGTGTAACAGTCTAATAATGTAACAAGATAATACTGTATGTAGTGTAACAGTCTAATAATGTAACAAGATAATACTGTATGTAGTGTAACAGTCTAATAATGTAACAAGATAATACTGTAAGTACTGCAACAGTCTACTGATGTAACAAGATAATACTGTATATAGTGTAACAGTCTAATAATGTAACAAGATAATACTGTATATAGTGTAACAGTCTAATAATGTAACAAGATAATACTGTATATAGTGTAACAGTCTAATAATGTAACAAGATAATACTGTATATAGTGTAACAGTCTAATAATGTAACAAGATAATACTGTATATAGTGTAACAGTCTAATAATGTAACAAGATAATACTGTATATAGTGTAACAGTCTAATAATGTAACAAGATAATACTGTATATAGTGTAACAGTCTAATAATGTAACAAGATAATACTGTATATAGTGTAACAGTCTAATAATGTAACAAGATAATACTGTGTGTAGTGTAACAGTCTAATAATGTAACAAGATAATACTGTAAGTACTGCAACAGTCTAATAATGTAACAAGATAATACTGTATATAGTATAACCGTCTAATAATGTAATAATGTATCAAGATAATACTGTATTTAGTGTAACAATCTAATAATATAATACTTTCTATTAATGTAATAATATAAGCATTGAACAAGGTATCATGTAACAAGGTAATACTGTATATCATGTAGAGACTAATACTATGTAACAAGGTAATATCATTAGTATAACAATGTAATATGGTATAACAATATAATGTAATAATACATCATGTAACAATGCAAGGAATACAACAATGTAATAATGTAACAAGATAATACTGTATGTGGTGTAACAATCTAATAATGTAACTAAGTGCAACAAACTGTAATGTACCCCTGTCATATTGTATTTAACGCAACAAGGTAATAATATTACACTTTATACAATGTATAATGTAACAAGTAATAATGTGTTTAGTGTAACAAAGTAATATAACTAATGTACAATGTAACAAGGTATGTATATAGTTTAACAATACAATAAGTAACATTGTAATAATGGAATTAGTGCTACAATTTATCGTATAACAAGGCAATACTGTATTTAGTGTAAGAATGTAATACATAATCTTGTAATAATGTAACTAATGCAACAATTTATCATGTGACAAGGTAACTGTATTTAGTGTAACAATCTAATAATATAATACTTTCTATTAATGTGATAATATAAGCATTGAACAAGGTATAATGTAACAAGGTAATACTGTATATCATGTAGAGACTAATACTATGTAACAAGGTAATACTGTATATCATGTAGAGACTAATACTATGTAACAAGGTAATACTGTATATCATGTAGAGACTAATACTATGTAACAAGGTAATACTGTATATCATGTAGAGACTTATACTATGTAACAAGGTAATACTGTATATCATGTAGAGACTTATACTATGTAACAAGGTAATACTGTATATCATGTAGAGAATAATACTATGTAACAAGGTAATACTGTATATCATGTAGAGACTAATACTATGTAACAAGGTAATACTGTATATCATGTAGAGACTAATACTATGTAACAAGGTAATACTGTATATCATGTAATGACTAATACTATGTAACAAGGTAATACTGTATATCATGTAGAGACTAATACTATGTAACAAGGTAATACTGTATATCATGTAGAGACTTATACTATGTAACAAGGTAATACTGTATATCATGTAGAGACTAATACTATGTAACAAGGTAATACTGTATATCATGTAATGACTAATACTATGTAACAAGGTAATACTGTATATCATGTAGAGACTAATACTATGTAACAAGGTAATACTGTATATCATGTAATGACTAATACTATGTAACAAGGTAATACTGTATATCATGTAGAGACTAATACTATGTAACAAGGTAATACTGTATATCATGTAGAGACTTATACTATGTAACAAGGTAATACTGTATATCATGTAGAGACTTATACTATGTAACAAGGTAATACTGTATATCATGTAGAGACTTATACTATGTAACAAGGTAATACTGTATATCATGTAGAGACTTATACTATGTAACAAGGTAATACTGTATATCATGTAGAGACTAATACTATGTAACAAGGTAATACTGTATATCATGTAGAGACTTATACTATGTAACAAGGTAATACTGTATATCATGTAATGACTAATACTATGTAACAAGGTAATACTGTATATCATGTAGAGACTAATACTATGTAACAAGGTAATACTGTATATCATGTAGAGACTTATACTATGTAACAAGGTAATACTGTATATCATGTAGAGACTAATACTATGTAACAAGGTAATACTGTATATCATGTAGAGACTAATACTATGTAACAAGGTAATACTGTATATCATGTAGAGACTAATACTATGTAACAAGGTAATACTGTATATCATGTAGAGACTAATACTATGTAACAAGGTAATACTGTATATCATGTAATGACTAATACTATGTAACAAGGTAATACTGTATATCATGTAGAGACTTATACTATGTAACAAGGTAATACTGTATATCATGTAGAGACTAATACTATGTAACAAGGTAATACTGTATATCATGTAGAGACTAATACTATGTAACAAGGTAATACTGTATATCATGTAATGACTAATACTATGTAACAAGGTAATACTGTATATCATGTAATGACTAATACTATGTAACAAGGTAATACTGTATATCATGTAGAGACTAATACTATGTAACAAGGTAATACTGTATATCATGTAGAGACTAATACTATGTAACAAGGTAATACTGTATATCATGTAGAGACTAATACTATGTAACAAGGTAATACTGTATATCATGTAATGACTAATACTATGTAACAAGGTAATACTGTATATCATGTAGAGACTAATACTATGTAACAAGGTAATACTGTATATCATGTAGAGACTAATACTATGTAACAAGGTAATACTGTATATCATGTAGAGACTTATACTATGTAACAAGGTAATACTGTATATCATGTAATGACTAATACTATGTAACAAGGTAATACTGTATATCATGTAGAGACTTATACTATGTAACAAGGTAATACTGTATATCATGTAATGACTAATACTATGTAACAAGGTAATACTGTATATCATGTAGAGACTTATACTATGTAACAAGGTAATACTGTATATCATGTAGAGACTTATACTATGTAACAAGGTAATACTGTATATCATGTAGAGACTTATACTATGTAACAAGGTAATACTGTATATCATGTAGAGACTAATACTATGTAACAAGGTAATACTGTATATCATGTAATGACTAATACTATGTAACAAGGTAATACTGTATATCATGTAGAGACTAATACTATGTAACAAGGTAATACTGTATATCATGTAGAGACTAATACTATGTAACAAGGTAATATCATTAGTATAACAATGTAATATGGTATAACAATATAATGGAATGTAATAATACGTCATGTAACAATGCAAGGAATACAACAATGTAATAATGTAACTAAAGAAATAATATATAAAGTAACAGTGTATGAAATATAATAAAGTAATACTTTCTCATATAACAATGTGATGTAGCTAATGTATTAAGTGTAACGAATATAACAATTTAATAATGTAACAATGGAATTATATATATCAATGTAACCATATAATAATATATATCAAAGTGATTTTATTAGTGTAAAGATATAACGGATAAAGTAACAATGCAATAATGTGATAACTAACATAAAATAACAAGGTAATGTTGTATGTAACATATATAGTGTAAGATGTAATAGCTGTCATTTAGGTCAGGAAATAATGTAACGAGTAATGTAATACTGTATCATATAGCAATACAATGTACCACGTAATGCTATATTTACTGTAACAATGTAATACATATATAGTGTAAGAGTCTGATAATGTAACTAGTGCAACAACCTATAATGTACCAAGTAACACTGTATTTACTGTAACAATGTCAGATCATGTAATGTAACAACTAATGCCACAAATACTGTATCACATAACAATGTAATAATGAATAAAGTGACAACATATGTAACTGTGTAATAAGAAATAATGGAACAATGTAATACTGTATAACATAATAAAGTGTAATGATGATATACCATGTGACACATGTATCAGTACTGTATGTAATCATATAACTAGTGTAACAATGTAATAATGTAACTGGGATAATATATTACACATAATGCACAAGGTAATGTAACAATATATAGTACATCAATGTGATAACATTACTATTGGAACAAGATACTGATACTATAACAGTGTAATGTATCATGTAATAATACAATCATTTATATCCTGTAACAATGTCATGTATGATATAATCTAACAATGTGCACATGAAATCCTAATGATACAACAAGGAATAATAAGTAAGAATGCACAATGAGATATATTATGTCACAATGTAACAATATCACTAATGCAAACAATGTAATACCGTATAATGCCACTATATAATACCCTATAATATCACTATATAATACTGTATAATGTCACTATATACTATAAAATACCCTATAATATCACTATATAATGTCACTATATAATACCGTATAATTTCACTACATGATACCCTATAATATCACTATATAATACCCTATAATATCACTATATAATGTCACTATATAATACCGTATAATTTCACTACATGATACCCTATAATATCACTATATAATACCCTATAATATCACTATATAATGCTGTATAATATCACTATATAATACTGTATAATATCACTATATAATACCGTATAATTTCACTACATGATACCGTATAATATCACTATATAATACCCTATAATATCACTATATAATGCTGTATAATATCACTATATAATACCGTATAATATCACTATATAATGCTGTATAATGTCACTATATAATACCGTATAATATCACTATATAATGCTGTATAATATCACTATATAATACCGTATAATATCACTATATAATGCTGTATAATGTCACTATATAATACCGTATAATATCACTATATAATGCTGTATAATATCACTATATAATACCGTATAATATCACTATATAATGCTGTATAATATCACTATATAATACTGTATAATATCACTATATAATGCTGTATAATATCACTATATAATACTGTATAATATCACTATATAATGCTGTATAATATCACTATATAATACTGTATAATATCACTATATAATGCTGTATAATGTCACTATATAATACCGTATAATATCACTATATAATGCTGTATAATATCACTATATAATACCGTATAATGTCACTATATAATACCGTATAATATCACTATATAATGCTGTATAATATCACTATATAATACCGTATAATATCACTATATAATGCTGTATAATGTCACTATATAATACCGTATAATATCACTATATAATGCTGTATAATATCACTATATAATACTGTATAATATCACTATATAATGCTGTATAATATCACTATATAATACCGTATAATATCACTATATAATGCTGTATAATATCACTATATAATACCGTATAATATCACTATATAATGCTGTATAATGTCACTATATAATACCGTATAATATCACTATATAATGCTGTATAATATCACTATATAATGCTGTATAATATCACTATATAATGCTGTATAATATCACTATATAATGCTGTATAATATCACTATATAATGCTGTATAATATCACTATATAATACTGTATAATATCACTATATAATACCGTATAATATCACTATATAATGCTGTATAATATCACTATATAATGCTGTATAATGTCACTATATAATACCGTATAATATCACTATATAATACTGTATAATATCACTATATAATACTGTATAATATCACTATATAATGCTGTATAATATCACTATATAATACCGTATAATATCACTATATAACGCTGTATAATGTCACTATATAATACCGTATAATGTCACTATATAATACCGTATCATATCACTATATAATGCCGTATAATATCACTATATAATGCCGTATAATGTCACTTGTGGACAGACACCATCCTAGTCAGCAGGTCCAGCATCGGCCTCCATTGCTGTCGGCACTAGATGGCTCCGTGTTTCTCTAGCTATGACAGGCCAGAGGAGACGTTACACAACACAGGTGTGAACTCGGCCTAATCCATTTCCCTTTGACTGACACCTCTATTTTACTACACAGCTGATGGCGGTGTGCCGAGACCCAGCGTACCCCAACACCGGCACCAAATCATGGCTCCCGTTATCACATGACCCATCTAACCCCATGACAGGCGCCATCAATCACTGCAGCCAATCAGATCTCAGTTTACATTCAGGTAAGTCAATGAAGAATATCTGATTGGTTGCAAAACCCACAGCAACCAATCCGATGGCACCTCCTGCACTGAGGGGCTGAGCCATGTAGCAGCCAATCAAATCACTGCATTGTTGCTCACTGAAAGTGAAAGCTGACGTGTGATTGGTTGCTATGGGCTATAGTAATGGATCCATGACTTTCCCATAGCAACCAGGCAGATCCTGTGGTGTACTAACTACGCGCTGACACGTCGCAAAAAATCTAGTGACTGAAATAAAATAATACCGCCAATAATGGGCGGAGCCAGCGCGGCTCTGAGGTAGTCCCCGCCAACACTTTCACTTTCACTTCTCAGTGTTTGTGGCGTTGTGTGACAATGACCCCGGCACTGCCGTCCCTCCTGTGCCCCTCGCAGCAGCGGCGTCTGGCGTCCACCTTGCGGTTATTTGTGTAGCTGGGAGATGTTTTGTCAGGGAGGGAGAAGCCAAACAAAAGCTTTACTGTCACCGCGCCAGTCCCAGACATGGTGGAAGGGAGCCGACAGGAAAAGGCCTGGCCCCAGCCGAATACACTCACTACATTGACTCAAGTTGGCAGCGGGACGCGGCGTGGCTGGCTCCGAGCTGCGAACAAGGGCCGGGGCTGAATAACCAATTATACCGCCGCTCACTGCGCTTACACAAGGTTTGCAAACTCTTCTAAGAGGCCAAATAACATGTCACGCCATGACGCTGTCCGCCATGTTATCCCGCAAACCCCAATCATGAAGACTCCCTGACGTTTACACGCGGTCACTGACTAGGTCATGTATAACACAAAGTCACAACGTAAACCCGCACCAGAAGGCGACACGTTATAAATAATATACAGGCGGTGACGCAGGTCCATGGGTTATATCTGATGTGTATTACACAGAGATAGGCCGTATATGTGTTATGTATGTGTTATATAAGGTGTATATGTGTTATATAAGGTGTATATGTGTTATGTAAGGTGTATATGCTGTATTTATAGGTATCCTGCACACTGTATATAAAGTATAGCTGTATTTATAGGTATCCTGCACACTGTATATAATGTATAGCCATATCTATAGGTATCCTGGGCACTGTATATAATGTATAGCCGTATCTATAGGTATCTTGGGCACTGTATATAATGTATAGCTGTATCTATAGGTATCCTGCACACTGTATATAATGTATAGCCGTATCTATAGGTATCTTGGGCACTGTATATAAAGTATATCTGTATCTATAGGTATCTTGGGCACTGTATATAAAGTATATCTGTATCTATAGGTATCCTGCACACTGTATATAATGTATAGCCGTATCTATAGGTATCCTGCACACTTCATATAATGTATAGCCGTATCTATAGGTATCCTGCACACTGTATATAATGTATAGCCGTATCTATAGGTATCCTGCACACTGTATATAAAGTATATCTGTATCTATAGGTATCCTGGGCACTGTATATAATGTATAGCCGTATCTATAGGTATCTTGGGCACTGTATATAAAGTATATCTGTATCTATAGGTATCCTGGGCACTGTATATAATGTATAGCTGTATCTATAGGTATCCTGCACACTGTATATAATGTATAGCCGTATCTATAGGTATCCTGCACACTGTATATAATGCATAGCTGTATCTATAGGTATCCTGCACACTGTATATAATGTATAGCTGTATCTATAGGTATCCTGCACACTGTATATAAAGTATATCTCTATCTATAGGTATCCTGCACACTGTATATAATGTATAGCTGTATCTATAGGTATCCTGCACACTGTATATAAAGTATATCTGTATCTATAGGTATCCTGGGCACTGTATATAATGTATAGCCGTATCTATAGGTATCCTGCACACTGTATATAATGTATAGCTGTATCTATAGGTATCCTGCACACTGTATATAAAGTATATCTGTATCTATAGGTATCCTGGGCACTGTATATAATGTATAGCCGTATCTATAGGTATCCTGCACACTGTATATAATGCATAGCTGTATCTATAGGTATCCTGCACACTGTATATAATGTATAGCTGTATCTATAGGTATCCTGGGCACTGTATATAATGTATAGCAGTATCTATAGGTATCCTGGGCACTGTATATAATGTATAGCCGTATCTATAGGTATCTTGGGCACTGTATATAAAGTATATCTGTATCTATAGGTATCCTGCACACTGTATATAATGTATAGCTGTATCTATAGGTATCCTGCACACTGTATATAATGTATAGCCGTATCTATAGGTATCCTGCACACTGTATATAAAGTATATCTGTATCTATAGGTATCCTGGGCACTGTATATAATGTATAGCCGTATCTATAGGTATCCTGCACACTGTATATAATGTATAGCTGTATCTATAGGTATCTTGGGCACTGTATATAAAGTATATCTGTATCTATAGGTATCCTGCACACTGTATATAATGTATAGCTGTATCTATAGGTATCCTGCACACTGTATATAATGTATAGCTGTATCTATAGGTATCCTGGGCACTGTATATAATGTATAGCTGTATCTATAGGTATCCTGCACACTGTATATAATGTATAGCTGTATCTATAGGTATCCTGGGCACTGTATATAATGTATAGCAGTATCTATAGGTATCCTGCACACTGTATATAATGTATAGCAGTATCTATAGGTATCCTGGGCACTGTATATAATGTATAGCAGTATCTATAGGTATCCTGCACACTGTATATAATGTATAGCTGTATCTATAGGTATCCTGCACACTGTATATAATGTATAGCTGTATCTATAGGTATCCTGCACACTGTATATAAAGTATAGCTGTATCTATAGGTATCCTGGGCACTGTATATAATGTATAGCTGTATCTATAGGTATCCTGCACACTGTATATAATGTATAGCCGTATCTATAGGTATCTTGGGCACTGTATATAAAGTATAGCTGTATCTATAGGTATCCTGCACACTGTATATAATGTATAGCTGTATCTATAGGTATCCTGGGCACTGTATATAATGTATAGCTGTATCTATAGGTATCCTGCACACTGTATATAATGTATAGCTGTATCTATAGGTATCCTGGGCACTGTATATAATGTATAGCTGTATCTATAGGTATCCTGCACACTGTATATAATGTATAGCCGTATCTATAGGTATCCTGGGCACTGTATATAATGTATAGCTGTATCTATAGGTATCCTGGGCACTGTATATAATGTATAGCTGTATCTATAGGTATCCTGCACACTGTATATAATGTATAGCTGTATCTATAGGTATCCTGCACACTGTATATAATGTATAGCTGTATCTATAGGTATCCTGCACACTGTATATAAAGTATATCTGTATCTATAGGTATCCTGGGCACTGTATATAATGTATAGCCGTATCTATAGGTATCCTGCACACTGTATATAAAGTATATCTCTATCTATAGGTATCCTGCACACTGTATATAATGTATAGCTGTATCTATAGGTATCCTGGGCACTGTATATAATGTATAGCTGTATCTATAGGTATCCTGCACACTGTATATAAAGTATATCTGTATCTATAGGTATCCTGGGCACTGTATATAATGTATAGCCGTATCTATAGGTATCTTGGGCACTGTATATAAAGTATATCTGTATCTATAGGTATCCTGGGCACTGTATATAATGTATAGCTGTATCTATAGGTATCCTGCACACTGTATATAAAGTATATCTGTATCTATAGGTATCCTGGGCACTGTATATAATGTATAGCCATATCTATAGGTATCCTGCACACTGTATATAATGTATAGCCGTATCTATAGGTATCCTGCACACTGTATATAATGCATAGCTGTATCTATAGGTATCCTGCACACTGTATATAATGTATAGCTGTATCTATAGGTATCCTGCACACTGTATATAAAGTATATCTCTATCTATAGGTATCCTGCACACTGTATATAATGTATAGCTGTATCTATAGGTATCCTGCACACTGTATATAAAGTATATCTGTATCTATAGGTATCCTGGGCACTGTATATAATGTATAGCCGTATCTATAGGTATCCTGCACACTGTATATAATGTATAGCTGTATCTATAGGTATCCTGCACACTGTATATAAAGTATATCTGTATCTATAGGTATCCTGGGCACTGTATATAATGTATAGCCGTATCTATAGGTATCCTGCACACTGTATATAATGCATAGCTGTATCTATAGGTATCCTGCACACTGTATATAATGTATAGCTGTATCTATAGGTATCCTGGGCACTGTATATAATGTATAGCAGTATCTATAGGTATCCTGGGCACTGTATATAATGTATAGCCGTATCTATAGGTATCTTGGGCACTGTATATAAAGTATATCTGTATCTATAGGTATCCTGCACACTGTATATAATGTATAGCTGTATCTATAGGTATCCTGCACACTGTATATAATGTATAGCCGTATCTATAGGTATCCTGCACACTGTATATAAAGTATATCTGTATCTATAGGTATCCTGGGCACTGTATATAATGTATAGCCGTATCTATAGGTATCCTGCACACTGTATATAATGTATAGCTGTATCTATAGGTATCTTGGGCACTGTATATAAAGTATATCTGTATCTATAGGTATCCTGCACACTGTATATAATGTATAGCTGTATCTATAGGTATCCTGCACACTGTATATAATGTATAGCTGTATCTATAGGTATCCTGGGCACTGTATATAATGTATAGCTGTATCTATAGGTATCCTGCACACTGTATATAATGTATAGCTGTATCTATAGGTATCCTGGGCACTGTATATAATGTATAGCAGTATCTATAGGTATCCTGCACACTGTATATAATGTATAGCAGTATCTATAGGTATCCTGGGCACTGTATATAATGTATAGCAGTATCTATAGGTATCCTGCACACTGTATATAATGTATAGCTGTATCTATAGGTATCCTGCACACTGTATATAATGTATAGCTGTATCTATAGGTATCCTGCACACTGTATATAAAGTATAGCTGTATCTATAGGTATCCTGGGCACTGTATATAATGTATAGCTGTATCTATAGGTATCCTGCACACTGTATATAATGTATAGCCGTATCTATAGGTATCTTGGGCACTGTATATAAAGTATAGCTGTATCTATAGGTATCCTGCACACTGTATATAATGTATAGCTGTATCTATAGGTATCCTGGGCACTGTATATAATGTATAGCTGTATCTATAGGTATCCTGCACACTGTATATAATGTATAGCTGTATCTATAGGTATCCTGGGCACTGTATATAATGTATAGCTGTATCTATAGGTATCCTGCACACTGTATATAATGTATAGCCGTATCTATAGGTATCCTGGGCACTGTATATAATGTATAGCTGTATCTATAGGTATCCTGGGCACTGTATATAATGTATAGCTGTATCTATAGGTATCCTGCACACTGTATATAATGTATAGCTGTATCTATAGGTATCCTGCACACTGTATATAATGTATAGCTGTATCTATAGGTATCCTGCACACTGTATATAAAGTATATCTGTATCTATAGGTATCCTGGGCACTGTATATAATGTATAGCCGTATCTATAGGTATCCTGCACACTGTATATAAAGTATATCTCTATCTATAGGTATCCTGCACACTGTATATAATGTATAGCTGTATCTATAGGTATCATGGGCACTGTATATAATGCATAGCGGTATTTACAGGTTTTTTTCTCCCTTGCTAGATCTTTCTCTTCTCCAGGGATTGCGCAGCCTCTTCAGCAGACCAAGGAGCGGGTAATGGATAGAATCTATAGGAGACGAGAAATATTTGGAATTCTGCCGGCAGATGCAGAAAGCTCTTAGGCGGTGAGGTGAGTGCGGCGAACAGGGGCCTATTGTTATCCACCGCTCGCCCGGGGTTTCTATGGCAGCTCTCACTTTCTCTTTCCATCTTATTTCCAAGAAAACGTGCGCGGTCGGGGCCAAGTCCCGCTGTTTACCCAGTGTCCAATGTCTGACGCCCAGGCCGCCGCTCGTGTGGTCGCCATTTACATTACACAACATAGTGACAGTTGGAAAGCATACAGTGCAGCGCTATCTCCAGGTACCTACCAATGGGGTATATATATATATATATATATATATATATATATATATATGTGCACAGCCTGGACAAGGGGGCGGGGCCGCCGCTACAATAAGGTGACGCTAGGCACAGGGCCTGGAAGTGGGGGCAAACTAAAGACGTGAACCCAAACCCTACGAGGTGGTTCTCAGACAACAAGTAGATGGGAAATCCTGGGCATAGTGACATATATAACATATCCATTATGATCCCCCCCCAGGACTGATGATGGTACAGACCGCACCTTTATGGTGCAAAAAAGTGACAGACAAGAACTAACATTCAGTATCCCTATAATACAGCAGATCTGCAGCAGAATGAGTACACTGAAGATTCTGCACACAGCAGATACAGTATAGAAAGGCAGAGTGAAGCTGTATCTCATGTAACACACTGGAGACTCTGCACACAGCACACACAGAAAGTACATATGAAGTGTTAGTCACTTGAGAGTAGTATGAAGCTGCATCTTATATAATATACGGGAGACTCTGAACACAACACACACACAGATAGCATATACAGGTAGTGCAATTCAGGGAGCAGTATCTCATAGGATACACTGGATATTCTGCACAAAACACACACTAATAGCCAGTATGAAGATATATTATACATCATACACTGGAGATTCTGCACAAAACACACACTAATTGTGTACACAAGCAGTACGAGTCAGGGGAGATAAGTATGAAGCTGCATCTTATAAGTTACACTGGAGATTCTGCACACAGCAAACACGGATAGTATGGACAGTGTGAGTAGGGTAGCAGTGTGAAGCTGCATCTTCTAGGATACACTAGAGAGTCTGCACAGAGCACACAGAAATAGAACAAAGGACTAGTGCAAGTCAGGAGAGAAGTGTCATACTGGATCTCATAGGATACACTGGATGTTCTGCACACACAGATAGCATAGACAGGCAGTATAAGTCAGGGGAGTGCAAAGTAAACTTGTATTTCATAATATACAAAAGTGATTCTGTACAGAGCAAGTGGTGTCAGGCAGGAGAGAGCAGTGTGATGCTTCATCTCATAGGGCACACTGGAGATTCTGCACACAGCACACACAGATTGTACAGGTAGTTAATGAGAGTCAGAAAAAAGCTATGTAATACTGCATCGCATAGGATACAATGTGACTGTATACAGCAGGTGTGAAGTGGTGTCAGTCAAACAAGTAAGAGGTGATGTCAACCAGGCAGGTGTGAGGTGTTGTCGCCAGGTGTGAGGTGTTGGGGGTCAGGTGTTGTCAGTCAGGTTGAGGTGTTGTCGGTCAGGTGTTGTCAGGAAGGTTGAGGTGTTGTCGGTCAGGTGTTGTCAGGCAGGTGGAGGTGTCGGTCAGGTGTTGTTAGTCAGGTGGAGGTGTCGGTCAGGTGTTTTCAGGCAGGTTGAGGTGTTGTCGGTCAGGTGGAGGTATCAGTCAGCTGTTGTCAGTCAGGTGGAGGTGTTGTCGGTCAGGTGTTGTCAGGCAGGTGGAGTTGTCTGTCAGGTGTTGTCAGTCAGGTGGAGGTGTCTGTCAGGTGTTGTCGGTCAGGTGGAGGTGTCAGTCAGGTGGTGTTGTCGGTTAGGTGTTGTCAGGCAGGTGGAGGTGTCTGTCAGGTGTTGTCAGTCAGGTGGAGGTGTCGGTCAGGTGTTGTCAGGCAGGTGGAGGTGTCTGTCAGGTGTTGTCGGTCAGGTGGAGGTGTCAGTCAGCTGTTGTCAGTCAGGTGGTGTTGTCGGTTAGGTGTTGTCAGGCAGGTGGAGGTGTCTGTCAGGTGTTGTCAGGCAGGTGGAGGTGTCTGTCAGGTGTTGTCAGGCAGGTGGAGGTGTCTGTCAGGTGTTGTCAGTCAGGTGGAGGTGTCGGTGAGGTGTTGTCAGGCAGGTGGAGGTGTCGGTGAGGTGTTGTCGGTCAGGTGGAGGTGTCTGTCAGGTGTTGTCGGTCAGGTGGAGGTGTCTGTCAGGTGTTGTCGGTCAGGTGGAGGTGTCTGTCAGGTGTTGTCGGTCAGGTGGAGGTGTCTGTCAGGTGTTGTCGGTCAGGTGGAGGTGTCGGTCAGGTGTTGTCGGTCAGGTGGAGGTGTCTGTCAGGTGTTGTCGGTCAGGTGGAGGTGTCTGTCAGGTGTTGTCGGTCAGGTGGAGGTGTCTGTCAGGTGTTGTCGGTCAGGTGGAGGTGTCTGTCAGGTGTTGTCGGTCAGGTGGAGGTGTCTGTCAGGTGTTGTCGGTCAGGTGGAGGTGTCTGTCAGGTGTTGTCGGTCAGGTGGAGGTGTCTGTCAGGTGTTGTCGGTCAGGTGGAGGTGTCTGTCAGGTGTTGTCAGGCAGGTGGAGGTGTCTGTCAGGTGTTGTCAGTCAGGTGGAGGTGTCTGTCAGGTGTTGTCAGTCAGGTGGAGGTGTCGGTCAGGTGTTGTCAGTCAGGTGGAGGTGTCGGTCAGGTGTTGTCAGTCAGGTGGAGGTGTCTGTCAGGTGTTGTCAGGTAGGTGGAGGTGTCTGTCAGGTGTTGTCGGTCAGGTGGAGGTGTCTGTCAGGTGTTGTCAGGCAGGTGGAGGTGTCTGTCAGGTGTTGTCGGTCAGGTGGAGGTGTCTGTCAGGTGTAGTCAGGAAGGTGGAGGTGTCTGTCAGGTGTTGTCGGTCAGGTGGAGGTGTCTGTCAGGTGTTGTCGGTCAGGTGGAGGTGTCTGTCAGGTGTTGTCGGTCAGGTGGAGGTGTCTGTCAGGTGTTGTCGGTCAGGTGGAGGTGTCTGTCAGGTGTTGTCGGTCAGGTGGAGGTGTCTGTCAGGTGTTGTCGGTCAGGTGGAGGTGTCTGTCAGGTGTTGTCGGTCAGGTGGAGGTGTCTGTCAGGTGTTGTCGGTCAGGTGGAGGTGTCTGTCAGGTGTTGTCGGTCAGGTGGAGGTGTCTGTCAGGTGTTGTCGGTCAGGTGGAGGTGTCTGTCAGGTGTTGTCGGTCAGGTGGAGGTGTCTGTCAGGTGTTGTCGGTCAGGTGGAGGTGTCTGTCAGGTGTTGTCGGTCAGGTGGAGGTGTCTGTCAGGTGTTGTCGGTCAGGTGGAGGTGTCTGTCAGGTGTTGTCGGTCAGGTGGAGGTGTCTGTCAGGTGTTGTCGGTCAGGTGGAGGTGTCTGTCAGGTGTTGTCGGTCAGGTGGAGGTGTCTGTCAGGTGTTGTCGGTCAGGTGGAGGTGTCTGTCAGGTGTTGTCGGTCAGGTGGAGGTGTCTGTTTGGTGTTGTCGGTCAGGTGGAGGTGTCTGTCAGGTGTTGTCGGTCAGGTGGAGGTGTCTGTCAGGTGTTGTCGGTCAGGTGGAGGTGTCTGTCAGGTGTTGTCGGTCAGGTGGAGGTGTCTGTCAGGTGTTGTCGGTCAGGTGGAGGTGTCTGTCAGGTGTTGTCGGTCAGGTGGAGGTGTCTGTCAGGTGTTGTCGGTCAGGTGGAGGTGTCTGTCAGGTGTTGTCGGTCAGGTGGAGGTGTCTGTCAGGTGTTGTCGGTCAGGTGGAGGTGTCTGTCAGGTGTTGTCGGTCAGGTGGAGGTGTCTGTCAGGTGTTGTCGGTCAGGTGGAGGTGTCTGTCAGGTGTTGTCGGTCAGGTGGAGGTGTCTGTCAGGTGTTGTCGGTCAGGTGGAGGTGTCTGTCAGGTGTTGTCGGTCAGGTGGAGGTGTCTGTCAGGTGTTGTCGGTCAGGTGGAGGTGTCTGTCAGGTGTTGTCGGTCAGGTGGAGGTGTCTGTCAGGTGTTGTCGGTCAGGTGGAGGTGTCTGTCAGGTGTTGTCGGTCAGGTGGAGGTGTCTGTCAGGTGTTGTCGGTCAGGTGGAGGTGTCTGTCAGGTGTTGTCGGTCAGGTGGAGGTGTCTGTCAGGTGTTGTCGGTCAGGTGGAGGTGTCTGTCAGGTGTTGTCGGTCAGGTGGAGGTGTCTGTCAGGTGTTGTCGGTCAGGTGGAGGTGTCTGTCAGGTGTTGTCGGTCAGGTGGAGGTGTCTGTCAGGTGTTGTCGGTCAGGTGGAGGTGTCTGTCAGGTGTTGTCGGTCAGGTGGAGGTGTCTGTCAGGTGTTGTCGGTCAGGTGGAGGTGTCTGTCAGGTGTTGTCGGTCAGGTGGAGGTGTCTGTTTGGTGTTGTCGGTCAGGTGGAGGTGTCTGTCAGGTGTTGTCGGTCAGGTGGAGGTGTCTGTCAGGTGTTGTCGGTCAGGTGGAGGTGTCTGTCAGGTGTTGTCGGTCAGGTGGAGGTGTCTGTCAGGTGTTGTCGGTCAGGTGGAGGTGTCTGTCAGGTGTTGTCGGTCAGGTGGAGGTGTCTGTCAGGTGTTGTCGGTCAGGTGGAGGTGTCTGTCAGGTGTTGTCGGTCAGGTGGAGGTGTCTGTCAGGTGTTGTCGGTCAGGTGGAGGTGTCTGTCAGGTGTTGTCGGTCAGGTGGAGGTGTCTGTCAGGTGTTGTCGGTCAGGTGGAGGTGTCTGTCAGGTGTTGTCGGTCAGGTGGAGGTGTCTGTCAGGTGTTGTCGGTCAGGTGGAGGTGTCTGTCAGGTGTTGTCGGTCAGGTGGAGGTGTCTGTCAGGTGTTGTCGGTCAGGTGGAGGTGTCTGTCAGGTGTTGTCGGTCAGGTGGAGGTGTCTGTCAGGTGTTGTCGGTCAGGTGGAGGTGTCTGTCAGGTGTTGTCGGTCAGGTGGAGGTGTCTGTCAGGTGTTGTCGGTCAGGTGGAGGTGTTGTCAGTCAGCTCGTTGCGCTCCTCTCCGGCCACGCTGTATCCTCACTCTTACCTCTCTGGATTAATGTTTATCTCTAATCTCTGTTCCGGCCAACTGTTAGTGAATCTACAATCTGTGACTCCTAATCTGTTGTCAGAGGAGTTGTCAGCGGCAGCTCGCACACTGGCATACGCCACATACACCGCGCTGTGCTTCCACTCAGGGTCTGTGAAAAGCTAGGTGGCAACCTGATAGGGAGACAGGGAATAGTTGGTTGTCACCCTGTGTCAGTAGATTATGAGGCGGAGGCTCCTGTTGTCATATAATTGTGCACGGCCTCGGCCATAGAGCTTGCAATCTCTACAGCACCTCAGATCCTCGTGGTGGCCGCAGACAAATAGTCAGCGACTACCCCGCACTGCACTGACAACTCATAAGTCAATCATGTGAAAACCGCAATCCCAGGTGTCACAGGAAATGTCTGCATCACAGCAATCTCTGTACATATAACATACATGTAACATTCCATGTTGTATCCTGGCACACATAACATACATGTAATCCATTAAATATCCATTAGAGCCCCCTATATACCAGCGGCGGGGGGGGGGGGGGCGGGGGGCCATTATAGTGGTGGCGCTCACATTCCTGCACTAATGTCACAGCTGCGGGATGAGCGTGTACGGTGTAAGTGACGGGTGACAGTGGGCGGCGGTCAGCGCATAATCTGCCTCCATTAGCCGCCCATCGATCGGCAGCGCTGATAGCGGCCGCGGCTCCGGGGTGCTGCTTTATCACCGCTCCCCCCCCACACACACACACAAAATACCATCTCATCTCTCCTTGTCGCCAGGTCGCCGCGTCCCGACTGACAAGTAACATCCAAAGCTGCAGTATACTGCCACAGCTCTGGGGGTGACCAGAGTATAAGAAATTACCAAAGAGGAGAATCAGCATCGCAGCTCTGGAGGTGACTGGAGAGTATATCATACGGTGCAACAGCTGACCAGACACTGCAGCTTCAGATGTGACTAGAGTACAAGGCACTATGGAAATGCTGACACAGTCTAGTTTTGGGTGTGAATGGAGTAGAAAACATGATGTAATAGTTGAATGGGAACCGCAGCTCCGGAGGTAAGAACAGAATGATGAATGCAGCTCTAGACGCGACCGGAGTATAAGATCTCATGTAACAGCTGAAAGCAGGCTGCAGCATAAGAGCAGAATGGTGAATGCAGCTCTAGATGTGACTGGAGTGTAAGGTACAATGTAACAAGTGAACAGAGACTGTAGTAGTAATGTAATTACCTAAGAGAGGAGAATTGCAGCTCTGGATGTGACTGTAGTATATGTAATTATGGAAGGGAAGCATTGCAGCTGCAGCTCTGGATGTGACTGTAGTATATGTAATTATGGAAGGGAAGCATTGCAGCTGCAGCTCTGGATGTGACTGTAGTATATGTAATTATGGAAGGGGAGCATTGCAGCTCTGGATGTGACTGTAGTATATGTAATTATGGAAGGGAAGCATTGCAGCTGCAGCTCTGGATGTGACTGTAGTATATGTACTTATGGAAGGGAAGCATTGCAGCTGCAGCTCTGGATGTGACTGTAGTATATGTACTTATGGAAGGGAAGCATTGCAGCTGCAGCTCTGGATGTGACTGTAGTATATGTAATTATGGAAGGGAAGCATTGCAGCTCTGGATGTGACTGTAGTATATGTAATCATGGAAGGGAAGCATTGCAGCTGCAGCTCTGGATGTGACTGTAGTATATGTACTTATGGAAGGGAAGCATTGCAGCTGCAGCTCTGGATGTGACTGTAGTATATGTACTTATGGAAGGGAAGCATTGCAGCTGCAGCTCTGGATGTGACTGTAGTATATGTAATTATGGAAGGGAAGCATTGCAGCTGCAGCTCTGGATGTGACTGTAGTATATGTACTTATGGAAGGGAAGCATTGCAGCTGCAGCTCTGGATGTGACTGCAGTATATGTAATTATGGAAGGGAAGCATTGCAGCTGCAGCTCTGGATGTGACTGTAGTATATGTACTTATGGAAGGGAAGCATTGCAGCTGCAGCTCTGGATGTGACTGTAGTATATGTAATTATGGAAGGGAAGCATTGCAGCTGCAGCTCTGGATGTGACTGTAGTATATGTAATCATGGAAGGGAAGCATTGCAGCTGCAGCTCTGGATGTGACTATAGTATATGTAATTATGGAAGGGAAGCATTGCAGCTGCAGCTCTGGATGTGACTGTAGTATATGTAATCATGGAAGGGGAGCATTGCAGCTGCAGCTCTGGATGTGACTGTAGTATATGTAATTATGGAAGGGAAGCATTGCAGCTGCAGCTCTGGATGTGACTGCAGTATATGTAATTATGGAAGGGAAGCATTGCAGCTGCAGCTCTGGATGTGACTGCAGTATATGTAATTATGGAAGGGGAGCATTGCAGCTGCAGCTCTGGATGTGACTGCAGTATATGTAATCATGGAAGGGGAGCATTGCAGCTGCAGCTCTGGATGTGACTGTAGTATATGTAATCATGGAAGGGAAGCATTGCAGCTGCAGCTCTGGATGTGACTGTAGTATATGTAATCATGGAAGGGAAGCATTGCAGCTGCAGCTCTGGATGTGACTGCAGTATATGTAATTATGGAAGGGAAGCATTGCAGCTGCAGCTCTGGATGTGACTGCAGTATATGTAATTATGGAAGGGAAGCATTGCAGCTGCAGCTCTGGATGTGACTGCAGTATATGTAATTATGGAAGGGAAGCATTGCAGCTGCAGCTCTGGATGTGACTGTAGTATATGTACTTATGGAAGGGAAGCATTGCAGCTGCAGCTCTGGATGTGACTGTAGTATATGTAATTATGGAAGGGAAGCATTGCAGCTGCAGCTCTGGATGTGACTGTAGTATATGTAATTATGGAAGGGAAGCATTGCAGCTGCAGCTCTGGATGTGACTGTAGTATATGTAATCATGGAAGGGGAGCATTGCAGCTGCAGCTCTGGATGTGACTGCAGTATATGTACTTATGGAAGGGAAGCATTGCAGCTGCAGCTCTGGATGTGACTGTAGTATATGTAATTATGGAAGGGGAGCATTGCAGCTGCAGCTCTGGATGTGACTGTAGTATATGTAATCATGGAAGGGGAGCATTGCAGCTGCAGCTCTGGATGTGACTGTAGTATATGTAATCATGGAAGGGGAGCATTGCAGCTGCAGCTCTGGATGTGACTGTAGTATATGTAATCATGGAAGGGGAGCATTGCAGCTGCAGCTCTGGATGTGACTGTAGTATATGTAATTATGGAAGGGAAGCATTGCAGCTGCAGCTCTGGATGTGACTGTAGTATATGTAATCATGGAAGGGAAGCATTGCAGCTGCAGCTCTGGATGTGACTGTAGTATATGTAATTATGGAAGGGAAGCATTGCAGCTGCAGCTCTGGATGTGACTGTAGTATATGTAATCATGGAAGGGGAGCATTGCAGCTGCAGCTCTGGATGTGACTGCAGTATATGTACTTATGGAAGGGAAGCATTGCAGCTGCAGCTCTGGATGTGACTGTAGTATATGTAATTATGGAAGGGAAGCATTGCAGCTGCAGCTCTGGATGTGACTGTAGTATATGTAATCATGGAAGGGGAGCATTGCAGCTGCAGCTCTGGATGTGACTGTAGTATATGTAATTATGGAAGGGAAGCATTGCAGCTGCAGCTCTGGATGTGACTGTAGTATATGTAATTATGGAAGGGAAGCATTGCAGCTGCAGCTCTGGATGTGACTGTAGTATATGTAATTATGGAAGGGAAGCATTGCAGCTGCAGCTCTGGATGTGACTGTAGTATATGTAATCATGGAAGGGAAGCATTGCAGCTGCAGCTCTGGATGTGACTGTAGTCTGGATGTGAGCGGATGATGTAGTTTATGACACCTCACATCTCTCCTGCAGTAAGTCCATGTCTCCGCTCGCCGTGCACCGACCAGTCAGTTCCCGGCACCCGGACGGCGCACACGTTACACCAACTCTCCGAACCCTCCAGAGCTCGATAATCTCTAATGCAATCAAAGACAAACACATGTCGGCTCCAGCTGCACGGCGAGCGGCGATCCTCCGCGTCCAGATACCGCGCAGCCATTCTTCCCCCATAATCCCCGGCTTAATACACAAATGCACAATGAAGGGGACACTAGGAAAATCAGGACAATGCGGTGAGCGGAGGAGATCGGGGAGGGGGCGGCAGCAGCGCCCGGGACTTGGCAACCTGCAGAGGAGCCCAGTAGAAAATGACAAACAGCTGGAGACGACAGAAGCGCCGACAGCTGAGCTGCCAGGATTAATCCAAAAGCAGCAAAATCAAAAGTACACAACACCTGGCCGGTCTGCCGGGGACACTCCACAAGGTAGGCCAAGAATCGGGGGCGGCCAGGGGCGCAGAATGACACACAGGGGGCGCAATGTCGCGGTGCCGAGAAACTGCACCATATGTAGCTTGAGCTGACGCAAAATCTGCAGGAACTGGGAGACAATTGCTGCCGTCATCCTACAACCCAGGGGACAATCGCTGCAGTCACCCTACAACCCGGGAGACAATCGCTGCAGTCACCCTACAACCCAGGGGACAATCGCTGCAGTCATCCTACAACCCAGGGGACAATCACTGCAGTCACCCTACAACCCGGGAGACAATCGCTGCAGTCACCCTACAACCCAGGGGACAATCGCTGCAGTCATCCTACAACCCAGGGGACAATCGCTGCAGTCACCCTACAACCCAGGAGACAATCGCTGCAGTCACCCTACAACCCGGGAGACAATCGCTGCAGTCACCCTACAACCCAGGGGACAATCGCTGCAGTCACCCTACAACCCAGGAGACAATCGCTGCAGTCACCCTACAACCCGGGAGACAATCGCTGCAGTCACCCTACAACCTGGGAGACAATCGCTGCAGTCACCCTACAACCCGGGAGACAATCGCTGCAGTCATCCTACAACCCGGGAGACAATCGCTGCAGTCATCCTACAACCCGGGAGACAATCGCTGCAGTCATCCTACAACCCGGGAGACAACCGCTGCAGTCACCCTACAACCCGGGAGACAATCGCTGCCGTCATCCTACAACCCGGGAGACAATCGCTGCAGTCATCCTACAACCCGGGAGACAATCGCTGCAGTCACCCTACAACCTGAGAGACAATCGCTGCAGTCACCCTACAACCCGGGAGACAATCGCTGCAGTCATCCTACAACCCGGGAGACAATCGCTGCAGTCACCCTACAACCTGGGAGACAATCGCTGCAGTCACCCTACAACCCGGGAGACAATCGCTGCAGTCATCCTACAACCCGGGAGACAACCGCTGCAGTCACCCTACAACCCGGGAGACAATCGCTGCAGTCACCCTACAACCCGGGAGACAATCGCTGCAGTTACCCTACAACCCAGGGGACAATTGCTGCAGTCACCCTACAACCCGGGAGACAATTGCTGCAGTTACCCTACAACCCAGGGGACAATCGCTGCCGTCATCCTACAACCCGGGAGACAATCGCTGCAGTTACCCTACAACCCAGGGGACAATCGCTGCCGTCATCCTACAACCCGGGAGACAATCGCTGCAGTCACCCTACAACCCGGGAGACAATCGCTGCAGTCACCCTACAACCCGGGAGACAATTGCTGCCGCCACCCTACAACCCAGTGGACAATCGCTGCCGTCATCCTACAACCCGGGAGACAATCGCTGCAGTCACCCTACAACCCGGGAGACAATCGCTGCAGTCATCCTACAACCCGGGAGACAATCGCTGCAGTCACCCTACAACCTGGGAGACAATCGCTGCAGTCACCCTACAACCCGGGAGACAATCGCTGCAGTCACCCTACAACCCAGGAGACACTCAGTCACAGAAAACTTGGTCGCAGGTCACATGGGACCTTTTACTGAAGACTATAATGTCTACAAAGCTGTGAAACCGCTGCACAACAGTAAGTGTCAGAACAGTCTTAGTCACGTGACAGCCGCTGCCGTGTCTTCCTAGTGACGCAGTTATTAGGATGGGGCCCGGGAGAGGCGCGGGGCGGGAGAGTGTCAGCGTTTGTCTGATTTCCACTCCTCACTGGGTCACCGAATGGAACAGTGATTTGCAGGTGGAAAATCCCAAAAATTTCTGGGAATTTTTTTGGGAAAATTTGTAACACATCTGAGTTGCTCATGTCCTAGGACGATGTCTCGCCACAGTCCGAGTCTGGGGAATCCGTCCGACAACCCCAGTGCACACTCTCACAGGCCCCGCATTAGTTGTCACCCGGCTTCCCCGGACGGATTCTGTAACAAGTTGACAAGGATGTTCCATCCTAGAAGACGTTGTATCCTAATTACTGAGGCTGATGAGGCTGCAGACATCTGGTTTCCATATTGTCTCCTCCGCCCGCCCCTCCCCCACTCCTCTCCTCCAAGGTTGTTGACCCGAGCGGAGCGCTGGATGGAGATCACTGAATTTCAAAGCCCCGGCTTCTCACTTTAGCATCCAGCCATCCTCCTGGGCTAATTACTGTATTCTCTTTGAGCTTTCAGTCACCAAAGCCGCTCGTCTTCCCTTTCATCCCTCGTCTCCAGCCACACAGCGCAGATCGCGGCGTGTTTACCCACATGCAAAACGCTGCAGACGGATCTGTGTTCCCATCTCTCATTTGTTTAGCAGAGGAGACTTGAAGGAAACGTATAGAGGATTTTATAGCATAAAAAGAATCATGAAAGGCGCCGGGCGCTTTGTAATAATCAGAAAGCCGCGCATTAATGGCCAACATTGCCGCCGTAATCTAATTACCGCTCGATCCCCGCGCGAGAGGTCAACAGGCGAAATACCAAGGGTTAGCGGCGTCATTTCAAGGGCGGAAAACAATCTGTCACCGGGAGAAACTTAGTTTATTAAGGACGGCGACATACGAGGACGCGCTGCAGAAATCCGGTCACCGTGGAATAAACCCTAGAGCGTGCTCAGCACAAAGAAACCGCGAGTCTACCGATATGACCGATGAGCGACAAAGCGGTAAGACACTGCGCGGGTATCTGCTCTGCTCACCAAACTGGTCCAATCTCCAAAAATCACCCAAAGTTTCCAGATATTGGAGGGGACTGAACGGCGCTGACAGTCACATGACTGAGATAAACGCCGCCACTCGCCTCGATCATTGGCAGGCGACGATCTCTACGTTAATTAAAGTCGGTTCCCATCTGCAAAGCTTTAATTAAATGAACACGTATGACAAACGCCACCATGTATGTAGCTGAGCCGAGCGAGCGGGAGCAGAAAATTCCGGCAATTGCTCCAGAGTGGGTTTAAAGGGCCGGTAACCCCCATAGAGATACAACAGGAGAGGCCGATGTCAGAGGGGATGGTGCCGCCCCTTTAAGGGCCTGACACAAATAACTATGAGAGAAATAATATTGTAGTGAAGAATCTTCTAGTATCGGATATTTCCTGTTACATATGGAATGCACAATCCACAAGTCAGGCCAAGACGACGATGGATGTAAGGAATTATGGAGGAAAGTGACAAGACAGGGAGATCGAAGGTGATACCCAAAATAGCAAAATGAAGAAGGGGAAGCAACAACCGAGAAGAAGAGGAAGGAGGTGAAAGTAGAAGAAAAAGGAGAAGACGAGAGTGGAGAAGAAGAAGGTGGCGAGAAGAAGAAAGAGAGAAGAAGAAGAAGGAGAGAAGAAGAAGAAGGCGAGAAGAAGGAGAGAAGAAGAAGAAGGAGAGAAGAAGAAGAAGGTGAGGAGAAGAAGAAGAAGAATTAGAGAAGAAGAAGAAGAAGGTGAGAAGAAGAAGAAGGTGAAAAGAAGACGAAGGAAAGAAGAAGAAGGCGAGAAGAAAAAGAAGACAAGAAGAAGAAGAAGGAGAGCAGAAGAAGAAGGTGAGAAGAAGAAGAAGGCGAGAAGAAGAAGGCGAGAAGAAGAAGAAGGAGAGAAGAAGAAGAAGGAGAGAAGAAGAAGAAGGAGAGAAGAAGAAGAAGAAGAAGAAGAAGAAGAAGAAGAAGAAGAAGAAGAAGAAGAAGAAGAAGAAGAAGAAGAAGAAGAAGAAGGAGAGAAGAAGAAGAAGAAGGTGAGAAGAAGAAGGTGAAAAGAAGACGAAGGAAAGAAGAAGAAGAAGGCGAGAAGAAGAAGGAGAGAAGAAGAAGAAGGAGAGAAGAAGAAGAGAAGAAGAAGGCGAGAAGAAGGAGAGAAGAAGAAGAAGGAGAGAAGAAGAAAAAGAGAAGAAGAAGGCGAGAAGAAGGAGAGAAGAAGAAGAAGGAGAGAAGAAGAAGAAGAAGAAGAAGAAGAAGGTGAGAAGAAGAAGAAGAAGAAGAAGAAGAAGAAGGTGAGAAGAAGAAGAAGAAGAAGAAGAAGAAGAAGAAGAAGGAGAGAAGAAGAAGAAGAAGAAGAAGAAGGTGAGAAGAAGAAGAAGGTGAAAAGAAGACGAAGGAAAGAAGAAGAAGAAGGCGAGAAGAAGAAGAAGGCGAGAAGAAGAAGAAGACAAGAAGAAGAAGAAGGAGAGCAGAAGAAGAAGGTGAGAAGAAGAAGAAGGCGAGAAGAAGAAGAAGGAGAGCAGAAGAAGAAGGTGAGAAGAAGAAGAAGGCGAGAAGAAGAAGAAGGAGAGAGGAAGAAGAAAGCTAGAAGAAGAAAAAGGTGAGAAGAAGAAGAAGAAGAAGGCAAGAAGAAGACGAAGGCGAGAAGAAGAAGAAGGTGAGAAGAAGAAGGCGAGGAGGAGAAGAAGAAGAAGAAGAAGAAGAAGAAGGTGAGAAGAAGAAAGTGAGAAGAAGAAGAAGGTGAGAAGAAGTAGAAGGCGAGAAGAAGAAGAAGAGAAGAAGAAGAAGAAGGCTAGAAGAAGAAGAAGAAGGCGAGAAGAAGAAGAAGGCTAGACGAAGAAGAAGAAGGTGAGAAGGAGAAGAAGGAGAGAAGGAGAAGAAGGAGAGAAGAAGAAGGAGAGAAGGAGAGAAGAAGAAGAAAAAGAGAAGAAGAAGAAGAAAAAGAGAAGAAGAAGAAGGTGAAAAGAAGAAGAAGAAGGTGAGAAGAAGAAAGTGAGAAGAAGAAGAAGGTGAGAAGAAGAAGAAGGCGAGAAGAAGAAGAAGAAGAAGGCGAGAAGAAGAAGGAAAGGAGAAGAAAGGGAGAGGAAGAAGAAGGCTAGAAGAAGAAGGCTAGAAGAAGAAAAAGGTGAGAAGAAGAAGAAGAAGGCGAAAAGAAGAAGAAGGCAAGAAGAAGAAGAAGGTGAGAAGAAGAAGAAGGCGAGAAGAAGAAGGCGAGAAGAAGAAGAAGGCGAGAAGAAGAAGGCGAGAAGAAGAAGGCGAGAAGAAGAAGGCGAGAAGAAGAAGAAGGTGAGAAGAAGAAGAAGAAGAAGAAGAAGAAAAAGAAGAAGAAGGCGAGAAGAAGAAGAAGGTGAGAAGAAGAAAGTGAGAAGAAGAAGAAGGTGAGAAGAAGTAGAAGGCGAGAAGGAGAAGAAGAAGAAGGCGAGAAGAAGAAGAAGGCTAGACGAAGAAGAAGAAGGCGAGAAGGAGAAGAAGGAGAGAAGGAGAAGAAGGAGAGAAGAAGAAGAAGGAGAGAAGAAGAAGAAGGAGAGAAGGCGAGAAGAAGAAGAAGGCGAGAAGAAGAAGAAGAAGAAGAAGAAGAAGAAGAAGAAGAAGAAGAAGAAGAAGAAGAAGAAGAAGGCGAGAAGAAGAAGGCGAGAAGAAGAAGAAGGTGAGAAGAAGAAAGTGAGAAGAAGAAGAAGAGAAGAAGAAGGCGAGAAGAAGGAGAGAGGAAGAAGAAGGCTAGAAGAAGAAAAAGGTGAGAAGAAGAAGAAGGCAAGAAGAAGACGAAGGCGAGAAGAAGAAGAAGAAGGTGAGAAGAAGAAGAAGGCGAGGAGGAGGAGGAGAAGAAGAAGAAGAAGGTGAGAAGAAGAAGAAGGTGAGAAGAAGAAGAAGAAGGCGAGAAGAAGAAGAAGGCTAGACGAAGAAGAAGAAGGCTAGACGAAGAAGAAGAAGGTGAGAAGGAGAAGAAGAAGGTGAGGAGAAGAAGAAAGTGAGAAGAAGAAGAAGGTGAGAAGAAGAAGAAGAAGAAGAAGAAGAAGAAGAAGAAGAAGAAGAAGAAGAAGAAGAAGAGAAGAAGAAGGCGAGAAGAAGAAGGAAAGGAGAAGAAGGGGAGAGGAAGAAGAAGGCTAGAAGAAGAAAAAGGTGAGAAGAAGAAGAAGGCGAAAAGAAGAAGAAGGCGAGAAGAAGAAGAAGGCGAGAAGAAGAAGAAGGCGAGAAGAAGAAGGTGAGAAGAAGAAGAAGAAGAAGAAGAAGAAGAAGAAGAAGAAGAAGAAGAAGAAGAAGAAGAAGAAGAAGAAGAAGAAGAAGAAGAAGAAGAAGGTGAGAAGAAGAAAGTGAGAAGAAGAAGAAGGTGAGAAGAAGTAGAAGGCGAGAAGGAGAAGAAGAAGAAGAAGGCGAGAAGAAGAAGAAGGCTAGACGAAGAAGAAGAAGGCGAGAAGGAGAAGAAGGAGAGAAGGAGAAGAAGGAGAGAAGAAGAAGAAGGAGAGAAGAAGAATAAGGAGAGAAGAAGAAGAAGGAGAGAAGAAGAAGAAAAAGAGAAGAAGAAGAAGAAAAAGAGAAGAAGAAGGCGAAAAGAAGAAGAAGAAGGTGAGAAGAAGAAGGCAAAAAGAAGAAGAAGGTGAGAAGAAGAAGGAGAGAAAAAGAAGAAGAAGGAGAGAAGAAGAAGAAGGCGAGAAGAAGAAGAAGAAGGTGAGAAGAAGAAGAAAGATGAGAAGAAGAAAGCGAAAAGAAGAAGAAAAAGGCGAGAAGAAGAAGAAGACGGGAAGAAGAAGGTGAAAAGAAGAAGAAGAAAGCGAGACGAAGAAGAAAAAGGTGAGAAGAAGAAGAAGGTGAGAAGAAGAAGGGAAGAAGAAGAAGAAGAAGAAAAAGAAGGAGAAGAAGAAGAGAGAGGTGAGTATAGAAAAAGTAAAGAAGGAGCTAAAAAGAAAGAAGGAATGAGAAATAGAGAAGAAGGAAAAATAGATAATAGATGAGAAGAACGAAGAATAAGAGGAAGAAAGTGATAAGAACAGTGGAGGAAAAGGAAGTGATAAGATGAAGAGAAGTGACAAGGAGGAGACTTTTAGGAAGGACTCCCTGTGTGATTCTAGCTCCGCCCTCAGTGGTTGGCTCCACCTCCTCTCCATAAATCTAATCACATGACTACTGATCCCACCGTTCCGTCGCTGCGATCTTCGGATTCTACACAATTTCCTGATCTTCTATGTACGACTTTCCCATCTTGTCCTGAATGTCTGCGCTCCCATGGCCGTGGTGGGGGGAGGGGGTAGTGGGCGGGGCTGCTGGTTTTCGCTACATTGTAACTTTCAGGCGAGTTCTTGTGGGTTCCGGCTCCAGCGGTTTCCTCCCATCTATTGGCCGGGTGGAATGAATTGTTGTCCCATTCAGAGTAATGATAGAGTGCGGCGGCGGCGGCGGCATCAGACGGGAGCGGATTCTTCTGCGCCTTTAATTCGGCTCACACGAGATAATTACTGACAATGAGAGGAGACGCTTCACTTAATGGTAATTTATACAACAAACTAATTACAACCAAATGCTAAAAATCACATGTGGAAGATCCTCGCTCTCCCACGCACCGAGCGCAGCCGCCATCTGTCTGTACATGAGGACCGCAACGTAGAGCGTCAGCTCCTGGGCCCACAGCTACACAACATCTGTATCAGGCGCTGGGAAAGATGGGTGACACCAAAACGGCTAGATAGGGATTGTCACTCAGCGACCCAGATAGTCAAGAGCCTGGGAAAGTAGCGTGATCTATAGGAGATGAGAGCAAGTGTCCTATACAGCAGGGTGCGGTGTCTGCGTGCACCTGTAGAGGGCGACAACCCAACACCATCACCACCTACTGGTCACTGAGATATCTGCCCCGGAACAATAGAAGGAAAATGTGCAACAGCCTGAGAACAAGAAGAGACCGGGGGAGGGGAAAGTACAAACCTCACTCACACCTATCTATCTATCTATCTATCTATCTATCTATCTATCTATCTATCTATCTATCTCCTATCTATCTATCTCCTATCTATCTATCTCCTATCTATCTATCTATCTATCTATCTATCTCCTATCTATCTATCTCTTATCTATCTATCTATCTATCTATCTATCTATCTATCTATCTCTTATCTATCTATCTATCTACCTCCTATCTATCTATCTATCTATCTATCTATCTATCTATCTCCTATCTATCTATCTCCTATCTATCTATCTCCTATCTATCTATCTATCTATCTATCTATCTATCTCCTATCTATCTATCTCTTATCTATCTATCTATCTATCTATCTATCTATCTATCTACCTCCTATCTATCTATCTATCTATCTATCTATTATCTATCTATCTATCTATCTATCTATCTATCTATCTCCTATCTATTATCTATCTATCTATCTATCTATCTATCTATCTATCTATCTCCTATCTATCTATCTATCTATCTATCTATCTATCTATCTATCTCCTATCTATCTATCTATCTATCTATCTATCTCCTATCTATCTATCTATCTATCTATCTATCTATCTATCTCCTATCTATCTATCTATCTATCTATCTATCTATCTATCTCCTATCTATCTATCTATCTATCTATCTATCTATCTATCTCCTATCTATCTATCTATCTCCTATCTATCTATCTATCTATCTATCTATCTATCTATCTATCTATGTCCTATCTATCTATCTATCTATCTATCTATCCATCCATCCATCCATCCATCTATCTATCTATCATCTATCTATCTATCTATCTATCTATCTATCTATCTATCTATGTCCTATCTATCTATCTATCTATCTATCTATCTATCTATCTATCTATCTATCTATCTATCTATCCATCCATCCATCCATCCATCTATCTATCTATCATCTATCTATCTATCTATCTATCTATCTATCTCTCCATCTATCTCTGTCCTATCTCTCTGCAGGGTAGGGAGCGCTGCTCGGAGGTATTACACGTCTCTGGCATGTACACAATAGCGGAGCTGCATACTTCTCAGCGTGTTTCATGTTCTTACAGGTTTTGTTCTGATTTGTCTTTTGTAGCAAAATGAAAACTTTCCGGGAGGATTTCTCTTCTTATTTGAGCAGGGCGAGATCTGCAGACAATGGGGAGATTTTCACGAGGAATTTTCTTTCTCAAACACTGAATGGCAGAAAGTTCTGTAAGATTATCTGCAAATCTGGAGAAATCCTGAGGGTGCAGGGTCAGGGGGCGAGATACAAATATCAGGGCTCGGGGCAAGAACTACAACTGACACTGAACACCAGGAGTGTACCCCAAAATACAGACAGGAGACCCCCAACCTCACCTGTAGGACAGGGGAATACAATCTATTACTATCTGTTATCTGCCATGTCAGGAGAGGCCGACTGTAGGACAGAGGAATACAATCTATTACTATCTGTTATCAGCCATGTCAGGAGAGGAGAGGCCGACTGTAGTACAGGAGAATACAATCTATTACTATCTGTTATCAGCCATGTCAGAAGAGGAGAGGCCGACTGTAGGACAGGGGAATACAATCTATTACTATCTGTTATCAGCCATGTCAGGAGAGGAGAGGCCGACTGTAGGACAGGGGAATACAATCTATTACTATCTGTTATCAGCCATGTCAGGAGAGGAGAGGCCGACTGTAGTACAGGGGAATACAATCTATTACTATCTGTTATCAGCCATGTCAGGAGAGGAGAGGCCGACTGTAGGACAGAAGAATACAATCTATTACTATCTGTTATCAGCCATGTCAGGAGAGGCCGACTGTAGGACAGGGGAATACAATCTATTACTATCTGTTATCAGCCATGTCAGGAGAGGAGAGGCCGACTGTAGGACAGAAGAATACAATCTATTACTATCTGTTATCAGCCATGTCAGGAGAGGAGAGGCCGACTGTAGGACAGAAGAATACAATCTATTACTATCTGTTATCAGCCATGTCAGGAGAGGCCGACTGTAGGACAGGAGAATACAGTCTATTACTATCTGTTATCAGCCATGTCAGGAGAGGCCGACTGTAGGACAGGAGAATACAATCTATTACTATATGTTATCAGCCATGTCAGGAGAGGAGAGGCCGACTGTAGGACAGGGGAATACAATCTATTACTATCTGTTACCAGCCATGTCAGGAGAGGAGATGCCGACTGTAGGACAGGGGAATACAATCTATTACTATCTGTTATCAGCCATGTCAGGAGAGGAGAGGCCGACTGTAGGACAGGGGAATACAATCTATTACTATCTGTTATCAGCCATGTCAGGAGAGGAGAGGCCGACTGTAGGACAGAAGAATACAATCTATTACTATCTGTTATCAGCCATGTCAGGAGAGGAGAGGCCGACTGTAGGACAGAAGAATACAATCTATTACTATCTGTTATCAGCCATGTCAGGAGAGGCCGACTGTAGGACAGGAGAATACAGTCTATTACTATCTGTTATCAGCCATGTCAGGAGAGGAGAGGCCGACTGTAGTACAGGGGAATACAATCTATTACTATCTGTTATCAGCCATGTCAGGAGAGGAGAGGCCGACTGTAGGACAGGGGAATACAATCTATTACTATCTGTTATCAGCCATGTCAGGAGAGGAGAGGCCGACTGTAGGACAGGGGAATACAATCTATTACTATCTGTTATCAGCCATGTCAGGAGAGGAGAGGCCGACTGTAGGACAGGAGAATACAATCTATTACTATCTGTTATCTGCCATGTCAGGAGAGGAGAGGCCGACTGTAGGACAGGAGAATACAATCTATTACTATCTGTTATCAGCCATGTCAGGAGAGGAGAGGCCGACTGTAGGACAGGAGAATACAATCTATTACTATCTGTTATCAGCCATGTCAGGAGAGGCCGACTGTAGGACAGGAGAATACAATCTATTACTATCTGTTATCAGCCATGTCAGGAGAGGAGAGGCCGACTGTAGGACAGGAGAATACAATCTATTACTATCTGTTATCAGCCAGGAGGGGAGAGGCCGACTGTAGGACAGGGGAATACAATCTATTACTATCTGTTATCAGCCATGTCAGGAGAGGAGAGGCCGACTGTAGGACAGGGGAATACAATCTATTACTATCTGTTATCAGCCATGTCAGGAGAGGAGAGGCCGACTGTAGGACAGGAGAATACAATCTATTACTATCTGTTATCAGCCAGGAGGGGAGAGGCCGACTGTAGGACAGGGGAATACAATCTATTACTATCTGTTATCAGCCATGTCAGGAGAGGAGAGGCCGACTGTAGGACAGGAGAATACAATCTATTACTATCTGTTATCAGCCAGGAGGGGAGAGGCCGACTGTAGGACAGGGGAATACAATCTATTACTATCTGTTATCAGCCATGTCAGGAGAGGAGAGGCCGACTGTAGGACAGGAGAATACAATCAATTACTATCTGTTATCAGCCATGTCAGGAGAGGAGAGGCCGACTGTAGGACAGGAGAATACAATCTATTACTATCTGTTATCAGCCATGTCAGGAGGGGAGAGGCCGACTGTAGGACAGGGGAATACAATCTATTACTATCTGTTATCAGCCATGTCAGGAGGGGAAAGGCCGACTGTAGGACAGGAGAATACAATCTATTACTATCTGTTATCAGCCATGTCAGGAGGGGAGAGGCCGACTGTAGGACAGGGGAATACAATCTATTACTATCTGTTATCAGCCATGTCAGGAGAGGAGAGGCCGACTGTAGGACAGGAGAATACAATCTATTACTATCTGTCATCAGCCATGTCAGGAGAGGCCGACTGTAGGACAGGGGAATACAATCTATTACTATCTGTTATCAGCCATGTCAGGAGAGGCCGACTGTAGGACAGGGGAATACAATCTATTACTATCTGTTATCAGCCATGTCAGGAGGGGAGAGGCTGACTGTAGGACAGGGGAATACAATCTATTACTATCTGTTATCAGCCATGTCAGGAGAGGAGAGGCCGACTGTAGGACAGGGGAATACAATCTATTACTATCTGTTATCAGCCATGTCAGGAGGGGAGAGGCCGACTGTAGGACAGGGGAATATAATCTATTACTATCTGTTATCAGCCATGTCAGGGGAGGCCGACTGTAGTACAGGGGAATACAATCTATTACTATCTGTTATCAGCCATGTCAGGAGAGGAGAGGCCGACTGTAGGACAGGGGAATACAATCTATTACTATCTGTTATCAGCCATGTCAGGAGAGGAGAGGCCGACTGTAGGACAGGGGAATACAATCTATTACTATCTGTTATCAGCCATGTCAGGAGAGGAGAGGCCGACTGTAGGACAGGAGAATACAATCTATTACTATCTGTTATCTGCCATGTCAGGAGAGGAGAGGCCGACTGTAGGACAGGAGAATACAATCTATTACTATCTGTTATCAGCCATGTCAGGAGAGGAGAGGCCGACTGTAGGACAGGAGAATACAATCTATTACTATCTGTTATCAGCCATGTCAGGAGAGGCCGACTGTAGGACAGGAGAATACAATCTATTACTATCTGTTATCAGCCATGTCAGGAGAGGAGAGGCCGACTGTAGGACAGGAGAATACAATCTATTACTATCTGTTATCAGCCAGGAGGGGAGAGGCCGACTGTAGGACAGGGGAATACAATCTATTACTATCTGTTATCAGCCATGTCAGGAGAGGAGAGGCCGACTGTAGGACAGGGGAATACAATCTATTACTATCTGTTATCAGCCATGTCAGGAGAGGAGAGGCCGACTGTAGGACAGGAGAATACAATCTATTACTATCTGTTATCAGCCAGGAGGGGAGAGGCCGACTGTAGGACAGGGGAATACAATCTATTACTATCTGTTATCAGCCATGTCAGGAGAGGAGAGGCCGACTGTAGGACAGGAGAATACAATCTATTACTATCTGTTATCAGCCAGGAGGGGAGAGGCCGACTGTAGGACAGGGGAATACAATCTATTACTATCTGTTATCAGCCATGTCAGGAGAGGAGAGGCCGACTGTAGGACAGGAGAATACAATCAATTACTATCTGTTATCAGCCATGTCAGGAGAGGAGAGGCCGACTGTAGGACAGGAGAATACAATCTATTACTATCTGTTATCAGCCATGTCAGGAGGGGAGAGGCCGACTGTAGGACAGGGGAATACAATCTATTACTATCTGTTATCAGCCATGTCAGGAGGGGAAAGGCCGACTGTAGGACAGGAGAATACAATCTATTACTATCTGTTATCAGCCATGTCAGGAGGGGAGAGGCCGACTGTAGGACAGGGGAATACAATCTATTACTATCTGTTATCAGCCATGTCAGGAGAGGAGAGGCCGACTGTAGGACAGGAGAATACAATCTATTACTATCTGTCATCAGCCATGTCAGGAGAGGCCGACTGTAGGACAGGGGAATACAATCTATTACTATCTGTTATCAGCCATGTCAGGAGAGGCCGACTGTAGGACAGGGGAATACAATCTATTACTATCTGTTATCAGCCATGTCAGGAGGGGAGAGGCTGACTGTAGGACAGGGGAATACAATCTATTACTATCTGTTATCAGCCATGTCAGGAGAGGAGAGGCCGACTGTAGGACAGGGGAATACAATCTATTACTATCTGTTATCAGCCATGTCAGGAGAGGCCGACTGTAGGACAGGAGAATACAATCTATTACTATCTGTTATCTGCCATGTCAGGAGAGGAGAGGCCGACTGTAGGACAGGGGAATACAATCTATTACTATCTGTTATCTGCCATGTCAGGAGGGGAGAGGCCGACTGTAGGACAGGGGAATACAATCTATTACTATCTGTTATCAGCCATGTCAGGAGGGGAGAGGCCGACTGTAGGACAGGGGAATACAATCTATTACTATCTGTTATGAGCCATGTCAGGAGAGGAGAGGCCGACTGTAGGACAGGAGAATACAATCTATTACTATCTGTTATCAGCCATGTCAGGAGAGGAGAGGCCGACTGTAGGACAGGAGAATACAATCTATTACTATCTGTTATCTGCCATGTCAGGAGAGGCCGACTGTAGGACAGGGGAATACAATCTATTACTATCTGTTATCAGCCATGTCAGGAGAGGAGAGGCCGACTGTAGGACAGAGGAATACAATCTATTACTATCTGTTATCAGCCATGTCAGGAGAGGCCGACTGTAGGACAGGAGAATACAATCTATTACTATCTGTTATCAGCCATGTCAGGAGAGGCCGACTGTAGGACAGGGGAATACAATCTATTACTATCTGTTATCAGCCATGTCAGGAGAGGCCGACTGTAGGACAGGAGAATACAATCTATTACTATCTGTTATCAGCCATGTCAGGAGGGGAGAGGCCGACTGTAGGACAGGGGAATACAATCTATTACTGTCTGTTATCAGCCATGTCAGGAGAGGAGAGGCCGACTGTAGGACAGGGGAATACAATCTATTACTATCTGTTATCAGCCATGTCAGGAGAGGCCGACTGTAGGACAGGAGAATACAATCTATTACTATCTGTTATCAGCCATGTCAGGAGAGGCCGACTGTAGGACAGGGGAATACAAACTATTACTATCTGTTATCAGCCATGTCAGGAGAGGAGAGGCCGACTGTAGGACAGGGGAATACAATCTATTACTATCTGTTATCAGCCATGTCAGGAGAGGAGAGGCCGACTGTAGGACAGGGGAATACAATCTATTACTATCTGTTATCAGCCATGTCAGGAGAGGAGAGGCCGACTGTAGGACAGGGGAATACAATCTATTACTATCTGTTATCAGCCATGTCAGGAGGGGAGAGGCCGACTGTAGGACAGGGGAATACAATCTATTACTGTCTGTTATCAGCCATGTCAGGAGAGGAGAGGCCGACTGTAGGACAGGGGAATACAATCTATTACTATCTGTTATCAGCCATGTCAGGAGAGGCCGACTGTAGGACAGGAGAATACAATCTATTACTATCTGTTGTCAGTCATGTCAGGAGAGGAGAGGCCGACTGTAGGACAGGGGAATACAATCTATTACTGTCTGTTATCAGCCATGTCAGGAGAGGAGAGGCCGACTGTAGGACAGGAGAATACAATCTATTACTATCTGTTATCAGTCATGTCAGGAGAGGAGAGGCCGACTGTAGGACAGGGGAATACAATCTATTACTATCTGTTATCAGCCATGTCAGGAGAGGAGAGGCCGACTGTAGGACAGGGGAATACAATCTATTACTATCTGTTATCAGCCATGTCAGGAGGGGAGAGGCCGACTGTAGGACAGGGGAATACAATCTATTACTATCTGTTATCAGCCATGTCAGGAGAGGAGAGGCCGACTGTAGGACAGGGGAATACAATCTATTACTATCTGTTATCAGCCATGTCAGGAGGGGAGAGGCCGACTGTAGGACAGGGGAATACAATCTATTACTATCTGTTATCAGCCATGTCAGGAGAGGAGAGGCCGACTGTAGGACAGGGGAATACAATCTATTACTATCTGTTATCAGCCATGTCAGGAGAGGCCGACTGTAGGACAGGAGAATACAATCTATTACTATCTGTTATCTGCCATGTCAGGAGAGGAGAGGCCGACTGTAGGACAGGGGAATACAATCTATTACTATCTGTTATCAGCCATGTCAGGAGAGGAGAGGCCGACTGTAGGACAGGGGAATACAATCTATTACTATCTGTTATCAGCCATGTCAGGAGGGGAGAGGCCGACTGTAGGACAGGGGAATACAATCTATTACTGTCTGTTATCAGCCATGTCAGGAGAGGAGAGGCCGACTGTAGGACAGGGGAATACAATCTATTACTATCTGTTATCAGCCATGTCAGGAGAGGCCGACTGTAGGACAGGAGAATACAATCTATTACTATCTGTTGTCAGTCATGTCAGGAGAGGAGAGGCCGACTGTAGGACAGGGGAATACAATCTATTACTGTCTGTTATCAGCCATGTCAGGAGAGGAGAGGCCGACTGTAGGACAGGAGAATACAATCTATTACTATCTGTTATCAGTCATGTCAGGAGAGGAGAGGCCGACTGTAGGACAGGGGAATACAATCTATTACTATCTGTTATCAGCCATGTCAGGAGAGGAGAGGCCGACTGTAGGACAGGGGAATACAATCTATTACTATCTGTTATCAGCCATGTCAGGAGGGGAGAGGCCGACTGTAGGACAGGGGAATACAATCTATTACTATCTGTTATCAGCCATGTCAGGAGAGGAGAGGCCGACTGTAGGACAGGGGAATACAATCTATTACTATCTGTTATCAGCCATGTCAGGAGGGGAGAGGCCGACTGTAGGACAGGGGAATACAATCTATTACTATCTGTTATCAGCCATGTCAGGAGAGGAGAGGCCGACTGTAGGACAGGGGAATACAATCTATTACTATCTGTTATCAGCCATGTCAGGAGAGGCCGACTGTAGGACAGGGGAATACAATCTATTACTATCTATTATCAGACATTTCAATCTCATATCACAAATCTCCCCATTTTGCTACAGTGTCTTCTCCCGGCTTCTTTGATTGGACAGGAGACACTAATGTGACAGATTTTTGGCGCTGTCACCTCTCGCCCCCCCGGGGTATCATGGCTCACAATCTGCTGGTAACGACCCGACCGGCCGCGCTCATAACACGAGTCAGTTACGTATCTGACGCGGGAACTTTTAATAAAGATTTATTTCAGTCCCACAGATTTTCTGGCTGGAATCATTATCCGGGGTCGGCAGTGCGGCGACTTTCCCGGTGGTGACTGCACGGGCGGCTCTAATTAGCGGTGAAGCAGCGGTGAGCCGGGGATATTAGTGACATAATGGGGGAGATCGGTCAGCAGTCCTCGCAGCCAATGTCACAATCTTTACTGATTCTGCCGAGCCGATACCATTAACCAGCACAATGATTTCCTGCCGACCGCAGAAACGGCGTCTGCGAGAAAACTTCAGCCCAGGCCATTAGGCCTACAGAAAGTTCTGTGGTTCCAAATTGTTTTCTGCTATATAAATCCCAATAATCTACTAGATCCCAGCCATATATACAGAGCCGTATACTCGTGTAGTATATACACATGCTATCTATCTACACAGTCCTGACACTGCACACAGCTGAGGGTCTGTTACAGTTGTAGCTAGTCATGTGTAAGCTATACACAGCACACACCTTGTTACAATGTATCAGTCTAGAGTGTAGAAAATTCACAGCCCACAAGGGGAATCAAGAAGGAGAGGTGGCCGGTAATGAGGCGGCACATAGGGGGCGACTGCAACATTCTCACCAAGGCAAGTGAAAGGGGCTGTAAATATAAAGACCCCGCACAGCAAAGCTCACCAAACCTAGTCATTCTCTACCAAGGCATAATGCAGGACATGTCAGAGGACAGAGCACAGACACAAGGGGGTTAAAAGAGACTAATAATCTCAGGGTGACCGGGCGATGTCGGGTAAATCCTTGTAAGCTGCAGCAGATGAAGACGGTGACCTCAATAACAATACAGCATGAATGACCAACAGCAATGTGTGTCACCGGCAGTCCTATGTAACACCACAGATAACACAGTGATAACTCTCTATATACAGGTAATGTAGTAGATGTCAGTGGCAGTCCTATGTAACACCACAGATAACACAGTGATAACTCTCTATATACAGGTAATGTAGTAGATGTCACCGGCAGTCCCAGGTAACACCACAGATAACACAGTGATAACTCTCTATATACAGGTAATGTAGTAGATGTCACCGGCAGTCCTATGTAACACCTCAGATAACACAGTGATAACTCTCTATATACAGGTAATGTAGTAGATGTCACCGGCAGTCCCATGTAACACCACAGATAACACAGTGATAACTCTCTATATACAGGTAATGTAGTAGATGTCACCGGCAGTCCTATGTAACACCACAGATAACACAGTGATAACTCTCTGAGTACAGGTAATGTAGTAGATGTCACCGGCAGTCCCATGTAACACCACAGATAACACAGTGATAACTCTCTATATACAGGTAATGTAGTAGATGTCAGTGGCAGTCCTATGTAACACCACAGATAACACAGTGATAACTCTCTATATACAGGTAATGTAGTAGATGTCACCGGCAGTCCTATGTAACACCACAGATAACACAGTGATAACTCTCTATATACAGGTAATGTAGTAGATGTCACCGGCAGTCCTATGTAACACCACAGATAACACAGTGATAACTCTCTATATACAGGTAATGTAGTAGATGTCACCGGCAGTCCTATGTAACACCACAGATAACACAGTGATAACTCTCTATATACAGGTAATGTAGTAGATGTCACCGGCAGTCCCAGGTAACACCACAGATAACACAGTGATAACTCTCTATATACAGGTAATGTAGTAGATGTCACCGGCAGTCCTATGTAACACCTCAGATAACACAGTGATAACTCTCTATATACAGGTAATGTAGTAGATGTCACCGGCAGTCCCATGTAACACCACAGATAACACAGTGATAACTCTCTATATACAGGTAATGTAGTAGATGTCACCGGCAGTCCTATGTAACACCACAGATAACACAGTGATAACTCTCTATATACAGGTAATGTAGTAGATGTCACCGGCAGTCCTATGTAACACCACAGATAACACAGTGATAACTCTCTGAGTACAGGTAATGTAGTAGATGTCACCAGCAGTCCTATGTAACACCACAGATAACACAGTGATATCTCTCTATATACAGGTAATGTAGTAGATGTCACTGGCAGTCCTATGTAACACCACAGATAACACAGTGATAACTCTCTATATACAGGTAATGTAGTAGATGTCACCGGCAGTCCTATGTAACACCACAGATAACACAGTGATAAGTCTCTATATACAGGTAATGTAGTAGATGTCACCGGCAGTCCTATGTAACACCACAGATAACACAGTGATAACTCTCTATATACAGGTAATGTAGTAGATGTCACTGGCAGTCCTATGTAACACTATAGATGTCTCCGGCAGTCCTATGTAACACCACGGGGTATATAGCAGTATATAGATGACTATTGCCACCTCTGGTCCCCGGGGGTCGTGTCCTGACACACAGGTGCAGGTAATGCTCCCTGTAATGCCCCTCTTGTCCCCCCACATTGCTCGGATGCCATGTCAGGTACATACAAAGACGCAGCAAACTTTATAGGTATTGAACAATAGGACAAAGGCCGGGGAGCAGCCTCGTCACCCGGCAGGGCCGCCGCACAAAGTCTATTGTCCAGGAATAGCGCAAGGTAAACACCGAGCACAAAGCCAGCGATGAAAGCCGTGTGTACTCGGGCAGCGCCTTGCTTTCCATCTCACCTACATCAAGTACAATAATCTGTATACCCCATATACCCAGTATAACAGACTGACTGTATTTCTGGCAGGAGGTTCAGGGTGGACACATGATACAATGCAAAGGACTGTGGGCCTGTGTTATATCATAGATGAATCCAGTGATGTCATCAGTGCTGCTGCTGCCGGGATCTCTGTCTATAAAGAGCAACAGAGATATCCTGCTACACTTGGAAATACAAAGAATGCTTAAATATACACACCCCATATACAGGGCGCGAGGGGTGTGCAGATGTATTTACAGTAAACTTATCTCACGAATCCTTCGCCCTCATATAAGGAGCCTCCAACCTCACATATCACATACCACATATCACACCTCCCTGACTGAGTCTTATCTACAACAAATACATCCATTCTTCATCTGACAAAGACTAGAATGTAATCAGGAGCAACAAAGAGCCTTAAAGGGATGGTGACCCTCCCAGTCCGCGGCCTATAATAGTGCGGAACAGAAGGACGCAAACCAGTCAACCCACTGATGATCAGACTGAAAAGGCTGATAACAGATAGTAATAGATTGTATTCTCCTGTCCTACAGTCGGCCTCTCCTCTCCTGACATGGCTGTTAACAGATAGTAATAGATTGTATTCTCCTGTCCTACAGTCGGCCTCTCCTGACATGGCTGATAACAGATAGTAATAGATTGTATTCTCCTGTCCTACAGTCGGCCTCTCCCCTCCTGACATGGCTGATAACAGATAGTAATAGATTGTATTCCCTTGTCCTACAGTCGGCCTCTCCTCTCCTGACATGGCTGATAACAGATAGTAATAGATTGTATTCTCCTGTCCTACAGTCGGCCTCTCCTCTCCTGACATGGCTGATAACAGATAGTAATAGATTGTATTCTCCTGTCCTACAGTCGGCCTCTCCTCTCCTGACATGGCTGATAACAGATAGTAATAGATTGTATTCTCCTGTCCTACAGTCGGCCTCTCCTCTCCTGACATGGCTGATAACAGATAGTAATAGATTGTATTCTCCTGTCCTACAGTTGGCCTCTCCTGACATGGCTGATAACAGATAGTAATAGATTGTATTCTAATGTCCTACAGTCGGCCTCTCCCTTCCTGACATGGCTGATAACAGATAGTAATAGATTGTATTACCCTGTCCTACAGTCGGCCTCTCCTCTCCTGACATGGCTGATAACAGATAGTAATAGATTGTATTCCCCTGTCCTACAGTCGGCCTCTCCTGACATGGCTGATAACAGATAGTAATAGATTGTATTCCCCTGTCCTACAGTCGGCCTCTCCTCTCCTGACATGGCTGATAACAGATAGTAATAGATTGTATTCCCCTGTCCTACAGTCGGCCTCTCCTGACATGGCTGATAACAGATAGTAATAGATTGTATTCTCCTGTCCTACAGTCGGCCTCTCCTGACATGGCTGATAACAGATAGTAATAGATTGTATTCCCCTGTCCTACAGTCGGCCTCTCCTCTCCTGACATGGCTGATAACAGATAGTAATAGATTGTATTCCCCTGTCCTACAGTCGGCCTCTCCTCTCCTGACATGGCTGATAACAGATAGTAATAGATTGTATTCTCCTGTCCTACAGTCGGCCTCTCCTCTCCTGACATGGCTGATAACAGATAGTAATAGATTGTATTCCCCTGTCCTACAGTCGGCCTCTCCTGACATGGCTGATAACAGATAGTAATAGATTGTATTCCCCTGTCCTACAGTCGGCCTCTCCTGACATGGCTGATAACAGATAGTAATAGATTGTATTCCCCTGTCCTACAGTCGGCCTCTCCTGACATGGCTGATAACAGATAGTAATAGATTGTATTCCCCTGTCCTACAGTCGGCCTCTCCTCTTCTGACATGGCTGATAACAGATAGTAATAGATTGTATTCCCCTGTTCTACAGTCGGCCTCTCCTCTCCTGACATGGCTGATAACAGATAGTAGTAGATTGTATTCTCCTGTCCTACAGTTGGCCTCTCCTGACATGGCTGATAACAGATAGTAATAGATTGTATTCCCCTGTCCTACAGTCGGCCTCTCCTCTCCTGACATGGCTGATAACAGATAGTAATAGATTGTATTCCCCTGTCCTACAGTCGGCCTCTCCTCTCCTGACATGGCTGATAACAGATAGTAATAGATTGTATTCCCCTGTCATACAGTCGGCCTCTCCCCTCCTGACATGGCTGATAACAGATAGTAATAGATTGTATTCCCCTGTCCTACAGTCGGCCTCTCCTCTCCTGACATGGCTGATAACAGATAGTAATAGATTGTATTCCCCTGTCCTACAGTCGGCCTCTCCTCTCCTGACATGGCTGATAACAGATAGTAATAGATTGTATTCCCCTGTCATACAGTCGGCCTCTCCCCTCCTGACATGGCTGATAACAGATAGTAATAGATTGTATTCCTCTGTCCTACAGTCGGCCTCTCCTGACATGGCTGATAACAGATAGTAATAGATTGTATTCTCCTGTCCTACAGTCGGCCTCTCCCCTCCTGACATGGCTGATAACAGATAGTAATAGATTGTATTCCTCTGTCCTACAGTCGGCCTCTCCTCTCCTGACCTGGCTGATAACAGATAGTAATAGATTGTATTCCCCTGTCCTACAGTCGGCCTCTCCTCTCCTGACATGGCTGATAACAGATAGTAATAGATTGTATTCTCCTGTCCTACAGTCGGCCTCTCCTCTCCTGACATGGCTGATAACAGATAGTAATAGATTGTATTCCCCTGTCCTACAGTCGGCCTCTCCCCTCCTGACATGGCTGATAACAGATAGTAATAGATTGTATTCCCCTGTCCTACAGTCGGCCTCTCCCCTCCTGACATGGCTGATAACAGATAGTAATAGATTGTATTCCCCTGTCCTACAGTCGGCCTCTCCCCTCCTGACATGGCTGATAACAGATAGTAATAGATTGTATTCCCCTGTCCTACAGTCGGCCTCTCCCCTCCTGACATGACTGATAACAGATAGTAATAGATTGTATTCCCCTGTCCTACAGTCGGCCTCTCCCCTCCTGACATGACTGATAACAGATAGTAATAGATTGTATTCCTCTGTCCTACAGTCGGCCTCTCCTGACATGGCTGATAACAGATAGTAATAGATTGTATTCTCCTGTCCTACAGTCGGCCTCTCCCCTCCTGACATGGCTGATAACAGATAGTAATAGATTGTATTCCTCTGTCCTACAGTCGGCCTCTCCTCTCCTGACCTGGCTGATAACAGATAGTAATAGATTGTATTCCCCTGTCCTACAGTCGGCCTCTCCTCTCCTGACATGGCTGATAACAGATAGTAATAGATTGTATTCTCCTGTCCTACAGTCGGCCTCTCCTCTCCTGACATGGCTGATAACAGATAGTAATAGATTGTATTCCCCTGTCCTACAGTCGGCCTCTCCCCTCCTGACATGGCTGATAACAGATAGTAATAGATTGTATTCCCCTGTCCTACAGTCGGCCTCTCCCCTCCTGACATGGCTGATAACAGATAGTAATAGATTGTATTCCCCTGTCCTACAGTCGGCCTCTCCCCTCCTGACATGGCTGATAACAGATAGTAATAGATTGTATTCCCCTGTCCTACAGTCGGCCTCTCCCCTCCTGACATGACTGATAACAGATAGTAATAGATTGTATTCCCCTGTCCTACAGTCGGCCTCTCCTCTCCTGACATGGCTGATAACAGATAGTAATAGATTGTATTCTCCTGTCCTACAGTCGGCCTCTCCTCTCCTGACATGGCTGATAACAGATATTAATAGATTGTATTCCCCTGTCCTACAGTCGGCCTCTCCTCTCCTGACATGGCTGATAACAGATAGTAATAGATTGTATTCTCCTATCCTACAGTCGGCCTCTCCTGACATGGCTGATAACAGATAGTAATAGATTGTATTCCCCTGTCCTACAGTCAGCCTCTCCTCTCCTGACATGGCTGATAACAGATAGTAATAGATTGTATTCCCCTGTCCTACAGTCGGCCTCTCCTCTCCTGACATGGCTGATAACAGATAGTAATAGATTGTATTCCCCTGTCCTACAGTCGGCCTCTCCTGACATGGCTGATAACAGATAGTAATAGATTGTATTCCCCTGTCCTACAGTCGGCCTCTCCTCTCCTGACATGGCTGATAACAGATAGTAATAGATTGTATTCCCCTGTCCTACAGTCAGTCTCTCCTCTCCTGACATGGCTGATAACAGATAGTAATAGATTGTATTCCACTGTCCTACAGTCGGCCTCTCCTCTCCTGACATGGCTGATAACAGATAGTAATAGATTGTATTCCCCTGTCCTACAGTCGGCCTCTCCTCTCCTGACATGGCTGATAACAGATAGTAATAGATTGTATTCCTCTGTCCTACAGTCGGCCTCTCCTCTCCTGACATGGCTGATAACAGATAGTAATAGATTGTATTCCGCTGTCCTACAGTCGGCCTCTCCCCTCCTGACATGGCTAACAGATAGTAATAGATTGTATTCCCCTGTCCTACAGTCGGCCTCTCCTCTCCTGACATGGCTGATAACAGATAGTAATAGATTGTATTACCCTGTCCTACAGTCGGCCTCTCCTCTCCTGACATGGCTGATAACAGATAGTAATAGATTGTATTCCCCTGTCCTACAGTCGGCCTCTCCTGACATGGCTGATAACAGATAGTAATAGATTGTATTCTCCTGTCCTACAGTCGGCCTCTCCTCTCCTGACATGGCTGATAACAGATAGTAATAGATTGTATTCCCCTGTCCTACAGTCGGCCTCTCCTCTCCTGACATGGCTGATAACAGATAGTAATAGATTGTATTCCCCTGTCCTACAGTCGGCCTCTCCTCTCCTGACATGGCTGATAACAGATAGTAATAGATTGTATTCCCCTGTCCTACAGTCGGCCTCTCCTATCTATGGTGACTTGTACACTAGAGAGTATATGGGGAGTCTTGTTGTGTGGCCCCTTTAAGCAGCGGACCCCGGGCTGCTCCTGGGTCGGGTGTTTTGGGCTCGGGGTATTTCACCTACTCTTATACATCCTACAATCTTCCCCTCATTAGTTTTAGTATCTGGAATTGACCTTGGCCGGAGTGACGGTGATCCTGGAGTTGCGGCAGTGCCAGGGTTGGTTTTGTACCCCGTTCACACAGGTCCTAACACTTGGGGCGCAGCTGGTGCAGGATCGTCTGTAGTGGGCTCTTCAGTGCGGGTCGTGCCCACTTCACCAGCCCATTCTATTATACAAGGCCAAGCGCCCACTAGAACCCGACCAGGCGGGCGCCTTTAATTAAGAGCAGGCGCTTGATCTGCACTTGGCGCTGTTAATCACACGCTCGCCGCGGACCCGGAGCCTGATTAATTTTAATATGCACGGTCATGACAGGCGCCTCAGGGGGCACCACAAGAAACACTACAGCGGGCACCGAGATTGGATGGTTATTATTCACCGAGGGTCAGGCCGGGAACGAGAGGGCTCAGGAGCAGGTGGCAGCGCAACACTTGTATGATCGGACGGGTACATGCGTGTGCCATGTGTACAGAAGGAGCCGGAACAAGCTGGGCCTCCGAAACTTAGATCAATGGGCCACAAGTGCCAAAGGAATCAGCAACACTAAACACACAACATTGTATCCACTCTGCCCACCTATCCCAACATTGTATCCACTGTGCCCACCTATGCCAACATTGTATCCGCTCTGCCCACCTATCCCAACATTGTATCCACTCTGCCCACCTATCCCAACATTGTATCCACTCTGCCCACCTATCCCAACATTGTATCCACTGTGCCCACCTATGCCAACATTGTATCCGCTCTGCCCACCTATCCCAACATTGTATCCGCTCTGCCCACCTATCCCAACATTGTATCCACTGTGCCCACCTATCCCAACATTGTATCCACTGTGCCCACCTATCCCAACATTGTATCCGCTCTGCCCACCTATCCCAACATTGTATCCACTGTGCCCACCTATCCCAACATTGTATCCACTGTGCCCACCTATCCCAACATTGTATCCACTGTGCCCACCTATCCCAACATTGTATCCGCTCTGCCCACCTATCCCAACATTGTATCTGTAGGCAGGGAGTGTGTTAACACTGGTGATCCTTCTGCCTCTCTTAATTAATTCCCGGGCTGACACTTGGCTACCAACAGAGGCGCCGACCTCTGACCTCTTAGTAATTTTACTGCATGTAGATGAGTCTGGTCGCAGATTGAGAGTTATAGTAAATCACCCGGAACGTCCCCGCCATGGCCCACCCAGAATCACCCCACTGTCTAAAATAGTGGCAAACAGGTCACAGAGGCTGAGATACAGCAAAGTGAGGTTATTATCCACTTACTGGGAGCGAGCACCTTAATAATCCAATGTATTCACCAGCAGAATAGTGAGCGCAGCTCTGGAGTATAATACAGGATAAGTAATGTAATGTATGTACACAGTGACTGCACCAGCAGAATAGTGAGCGCAGCTCTGGAGTATAATACAGGATAAGTAATGTATGTACACAGTGACTGCACCAGCAGAATAGTGAGCGCAGCTCTGGAGTATAATACAGGATAAGTAATGTAATGTATGTACACAGTGACTGCACCGGCAGAATAGTGAGCGCAGCTCTGGAGTATAATACAGGATAAGTAATGTAATGTATGTACACAGTGACTGCACCAGCAGAATAGTGAGCGCAGCTCTGGAGTATAATACAGGATAAGTAATGTATGTACACAGTGACTGTACCAGCAGAATAGTGAGCGCAGCTCTGGAGTATAATACAGGATAAGTAATGTAATGTATGTACACAGTGACTGTACCAGCAGAATAGTGAGCGCAGCTCTGGAGTATAATACAGGATAAGTAATGTAATGTATGTACACAGTGACTGAACCAGCAGAATAGTGAGCGCAGCTCTGGAGTATAATACAGGATAAGTAATGTAATGTATGTACACAGTGACTGTACCAGCAGAATAGTGAGCGCAGCTCTGGAGTATAATACAGGATAAGTAATGTAATGTATGTACACAGTGACTGTACCAGCAGAATAGTGAGCGCAGCTCTGGAGTATAATACAGGATAAGTAATGTAATGTATGTACACAGTGACCAGCAGAATAGTGAGCGCAGCTCTGGAGTATAATACAGGATAAGTAATGTAATGTATGTACACAGTGACTGCACCAGCAGAATAGTGAGCGCAGCTCTGGAGTATAATACAGGATAAGTAATGTATGTACACAGTGACTGCACCAGCAGAATAGTGAGCGCAGCTCTGGAGTATAATACAGGATAAGTAATGTAATGTATGTACACAGTGACTGCACCGGCAGAATAGTGAGTGCAGCTCTGGAGTATAATACAGGATAAGTAATGTAATGTATGTACACAGTGACTGCACCAGCAGAATAGTGAGCGCAGCTCTGGAGTATAATACAGGATAAGTAATGTAATGTATGTACACAGTGACTGCACCGGCAGAATAGTGAGCGCAGCTCTGGAGTATAATACAGGATAAGTAATGTAATGTATGTACACAGTGACTGCACCAGCAGAATAGTGAGCGCAGCTCTGGAGTATAATACAGGATAAGTAATGTAATGTATGTACACAGTGACTGTACCAGCAGAATAGTGAGCGCAGCTCTGGAGTATAATACAGGATAAGTAATGTAATGTATGTACACAGTGACTGCACCGGCAGAATAGTGAGCGCAGCTCTGGAGTATAATACAGGATAAGTAATGTAATGTATGTACACAGTGACTGCACCGGCAGAATAGTGAGCGCAGCTCTGGAGTATAATACAGGATAAGTAATGTAATGTATGTACACAGTGACTGTACCAGCAGAATAGTGAGCGCAGCTCTGGAGTATAATACAGGATAAGTAATGTAATGTATGTACACAGTGACTGCACCGGCAGAATAGTGAGCGCAGCTCTGGAGTATAATACAGGATAAGTAATGTAATGTATGTACACAGTGACTGTACCAGCAGAATAGTGAGCGCAGCTCTGGAGTATAATACAGGATAAGTAATGTAATGTATGTACACAGTGACTGCACCGGCAGAATAGTGAGCGCAGCTCTGGAGTATAATACAGGATAAGTAATGTAATGTATGTACACAGTGACTGCACCAGCAGAATAGTGAGCGCAGCTCTGGAGTATAATACAGGATAAGTAATGTATGTACACAGTGACTGTACCAGCAGAATAGTGAGCGCAGCTCTGGAGTATAATACAGGATAAGTAATGTAATGTATGTACACAGTGACTGTACCAGTAGAATAGTGAGCGCAGCTCTGGAGTATAATACAGGATAAGTAATGTAATGTATGTACACAGTGACTGCACCGGCAGAATAGTGAGCGCAGCTCTGGAGTATAATACAGGATAAGTAATGTAATGTATGTACACAGTGACTGCACCGGCAGAATAGTGAGCGCAGCTCTGGAGTATAATACAGGATAAGTAATGTAATGTATGTACACAGTGACTGTACCAGCAGAATAGTGAGCGCAGCTCTGGAGTATAATACAGGATAAGTAATGTAATGTATGTACACAGTGACTGCACCGGCAGAATAGTGAGCGCAGCTCTGGAGTATAATACAGGATAAGTAATGTAATGTATGTACACAGTGACTGCACCAGCAGAATAGTGAGCGCAGCTCTGGAGTATAATACAGGATAAGTAATGTAATGTATGTACACAGTGACTGTACCAGCAGAATAGTGAGCGCAGCTCTGGAGTATAATACAGGATAAGTAATGTAATGTATGTACACAGTGACTGCACCAGCAGAATAGTGAGCGCAGCTCTGGAGTATAATACAGGATAAGTAATGTATGTACACAGTGACTGTACCAGCAGAATAGTGAGCGCAGCTCTGGAGTATAATACAGGATAAGTAATGTAATGTATGTACACAGTGACTGTACCAGCAGAATAGTGAGCGCAGCTCTGGAGTATAATACAGGATAAGTAATGTAATGTATGTACACAGTGACTGCACCAGCAGAATAGTGAGCGCAGCTCTGGAGTATAATACAGGATAAGTAATGTATGTACACAGTGACTGTACCAGCAGAATAGTGAGCGCAGCTCTGGAGTATAATATAGGATAAGTAATGTAATGTATGTACACAGTGACTGTACCAGCAGAATAGTGAGTGCAGCTCTGCAGTATAATACAGGATAAGTAATGTAATGTATGTACACAGTGACTGCACCAGCAGAATAGTGAGCGCAGCTCTGCAGTATAATACAGGATAAGTAATGTAATGTATGTACACAGTGACTGCACCAGCAGAATAGTGAGCGCAGCTCTGGAGTATAATACAGGATAAGTAATGTAATGTATGTACACAGTGACTGCACCAGCAGAATAGTGAGCGCAGCTCTGGAGTATAATACAGGATAAGTAATGTAATGTATGTACACAGTGACTGTACCAGCAGAATAGTGAGCGCAGCTCTGGGGTATAATACAGGATAAGTAATGTAATGTTTGTACACAGTGACTGCACCAGCAGAATAGTGAGCGCAGCTCTGGAGTATAATACAGGATAAGTAATGTAATGTATGTACACAGTGAGTGCACCAGCAGAATAGTGAGCGCAGCTCTGGAGTATAATACAGGATAAGTAATGTAATGTATGTACACAGTGACTGCACCAGCAGAATAGTGAGCGCAGCTCTGGAGTATAATACAGGATAAGTAATGTAATGTATGTACATAGTGACTGTACCAGCAGAATAGTGAGCGCAGCTCTGGAGTATAATACAGGATAAGTAATGTAATGTATGTACACAGTGACTGCACCAGCAGAATAGTGAGCGCAGCTCTGGAGTATAATACAGGATAAGTAATGTAATGTATGTACACAGTGACTGTACCAGCAGAATAGTGAGCGCAGCTCTGGGGTATAATACAGGATAAGTAATGTAATGTATGTACACAGTGACTGCACCAGCAGAATAGTGAGCGCAGCTCTGGAGTATAATACAGGATAAGTAATGTAATGTATGTACACAGTGACTGTACCAGCAGAATAGTGAGCGCAGCTCTGGAGTATAATACAGGATAAGTAATGTAATGTATGTACACAGTGACTGTACCAGCAGAATAGTGAGCGCAGCTCTGGAGTATAATACAGGATAAGTAATGTAATGTATGTACACAGTGACTGCACCAGCAGAATAGTGAGCGCAGCTCTGGAGTATAATACAGGATAAGTAATGTAATGTATGTACACAGTGACTGTACCAGCAGAATAGTGAGCGCAGCTCTGGGGTATAATACAGGATAAGTAATGTAATGTATGTACACAGTGACTGCACCAGCAGAATAGTGAGCGCAGCTCTGGAGTATAATACAGGATAAGTAATGTAATGTATGTACACAGTGACTGTACCAGCAGAATAGTGAGCGCAGCTCTGGAGTATAATACAGGATAAGTAATGTAATGTATGTACACAGTGACTGTACCAGCAGAATAGTGAGCGCAGCTCTGGAGTATAATACAGGATAAGTAATGTAATGTATGTACACAGTGACTGTACCAGCAGAATAGTGAGCGCAGCTCTGGAGTATAATACAGGATAAGTAATGTAATGTATGTACACAGTGACTGTACCAGCAGAATAGTGAGCGCAGCTCTGGGGTATAATACAGGATAAGTAATGTAATGTATGTACACAGTGACTGCACCAGCAGAATAGTGAGCGCAGCTCTGGAGTATAATACAGGATAAGTAATGTAATGTATGTACACAGTGAGTGCACCAGCAGAATAGTGAGCGCAGCTCTGGAGTATAATACAGGATAAGTAATGTAATGTATGTACACAGTGACTGCACCAGCAGAATAGTGAGCGCAGCTCTGGAGTATAATACAGGATAAGTAATGTAATGTATGTACACAGTGACTGTACCAGCAGAATAGTGAGCGCAGCTCTGGAGTATAATACAGGATAAGTAATGTAATGTATGTACACAGTGACTGCACCAGCAGAATAGTGAGCGCAGCTCTGGAGTATAATACAGGATAAGTAATGTAATGTATGTACACAGTGACTGTACCAGCAGAATAGTGAGCGCAGCTCTGGGGTATAATACAGGATAAGTAATGTAATGTATGTACACAGTGACTGCACCAGCAGAATAGTGAGCGCAGCTCTGGAGTATAATACAGGATAAGTAATGTAATGTATGTACACAGTGAGTGCACCAGCAGAATAGTGAGCGCAGCTCTGGAGTATAATACAGGATAAGTAATGTAATGTATGTACACAGTGACTGCACCAGCAGAATAGTGAGCGCAGCTCTGGAGTATAATACAGGATAAGTAATGTAATGTATGTACATAGTGACTGTACCAGCAGAATAGTGAGCGCAGCTCTGGAGTATAATACAGGATAAGTAATGTAATGTATGTACACAGTGACTGTACCAGCAGAATAGTGAGCGCAGCTCTGGAGTATAATACAGGATAAGTAATGTAATGTATGTACACAGTGACTGCACCAGCAGAATAGTGAGCGCAGCTCTGGAGTATAATACAGGATAAGTAATGTAATGTATGTACACAGTGACTGCACCAGCAGAATAGTGAGCGCAGCTCTAGAGTATAATACAGGATAAGTAATGTAATGTATGTACACAGTGACTGTACCAGCAGAATAGTGAGCGCAGCTCTGGGGTATAATACAGGATAAGTAATGTAATGTATGTACACAGTGACTGCACCAGCAGAATAGTGAGCGCAGCTCTGGAGTATAATACAGGATAAGTAATGTAATGTATGTACACAGTGACTGTACCAGCAGAATAGTGAGCGCAGCTCTGGAGTATAATACAGGATAAGTAATGTAATGTATGTACACAGTGACTGTACCAGCAGAATAGTGAGCGCAGCTCTGGAGTATAATACAGGATAAGTAATGTAATGTATGTACACAGTGACTGCACCAGCAGAATAGTGAGCGCAGCTCTGGAGTATAATACAGGATAAGTAATGTAATGTATGTACACAGTGACTGTACCAGCAGAATAGTGAGCGCAGCTCTGGGGTATAATACAGGATAAGTAATGTAATGTATGTACACAGTGACTGCACCAGCAGAATAGTGAGCGCAGCTCTGGAGTATAATACAGGATAAGTAATGTAATGTATGTACACAGTGAGTGCACCAGCAGAATAGTGAGCGCAGCTCTGGAGTATAATACAGGATAAGTAATGTAATGTATGTACACAGTGACTGTACCAGCAGAATAGTGAGCGCAGCTCTGGAGTATAATACAGGATAAGTAATGTAATGTATGTACACAGTGACTGCACCAGCAGAATAGTGAGCGCAGCTCTGGAGTATAATACAGGATAAGTAATGTAATGTATGTACACAGTGACTGCACCAGCAGAATAGTGAGCGCAGCTCTAGAGTATAATACAGGATAAGTAATGTAATGTATGTACACAGTGACTGTACCAGCAGAATAGTGAGCGCAGCTCTGGGGTATAATACAGGATAAGTAATGGAGTATAATACTTAGGATTGGTGACTCCTCCTCCAGCTGTGACTCCATCTATTGTCCATTAGGGGGGGCTGTCACTTTGTCCCTCAGCACAGGGGATCCCTAATCATGGTGGGTGCACTATATTATGTGATTTTCTTCCGCTGTAGACAATGGCGCTGGCTTCTGAGCTTTATTCTCTTGTTAACTGTCATTGTGTTTTGCTCTGTAGAAGTCGCGGCCTCGGGCGTTGAGGATTCGCGCTCTGTCAGTCGATGGGGACGGTTAAATATCCAGAACATTAATTATGTTATCAAAAAACTGGAAACTTAATCAAGCAAAAATCTCCCCCCAAACAGTTAAGGTAGCGGACAGCGGGGGAGGGGGATCATTAGTGATGTCCTCCGGGTCTGATTACAAGAAAGTTGTGTAGAGATTTTCTGGGGGATTACACTGTAACGTAGCGCCAGCACAATTACACAAATTACCAGCCATGAATCTACTTGTCAGGACAATGTCATGTGAGCCCGAAACCGAGATACAGAGAACAGGTAGGTATGGAGGGGGAGTGGGCTTAAAGGGACAGTACACGTCACCTGTACAGCTATAGTCTATTACTATCTGTCATCAGCCATGTCAGGAGAGGAGAGGCCGACTGTAGGACAGGGGAATACAATCTATTACTATCTGTTATCAGCCATGTCAGGAGAGGAGAGGCCGACTGTAGGACAGGGGAATACAATCTATTACTATCTGTTATCAGCCATGTCAGGGGAGGAGAGGCCGACTGTAGGACAGGAGAATACAATCTATTACTATCTGTTATCAGTCATGTCAGGAGAGGAGAGGCCGACTGTAGGACAGGGGAATACAATCTATTACTATCTGTTATCAGCCATGTCAGGAGAGGAGAGGCCGACTGTAGGACAGGGGAATACAATCTATTACTATCTGTTATCAGCCATGTCAGGAGAGGAGAGGCCGACTGTAGGACAGGGGAATACAATCTATTACTATCTGTTATCAGCCATGTCAGGAGAGGAGAGGCCGACTGTAGGACAGGGGAATACAATCTATTACTATCTGTTATCAGCCATGTCAGGAGAGGAGAGGCCGACTGTAGGACAGGGGAATACAATCTATTACTATCTGTTATCAGCCATGTCAGGAGAGGAGAGGCCGACTGTAGGACAGGAGAATACAATCTATTACTATATGTTATCAGCCATGTCAGGAGGGGAGAGGCCGACTGTAGGACAGGGGAATACAATCTATTACTATCTGTTATCAGCCATGTCAGGAGAGGCCGACTGTAGGACAGGGGAATACAATCTATTACTATCTGTTATCAGCCATGTCAGGAGAGGAGAGGCCGACTGTAGGACAGGGGAATACAATCTATTACCATCTGTTATCAGCCATGTCAGGAGAGGAGAGGCCGACTGTAGGACAGGGGAATACAATCTATTACTATCTGTTATCAGCCATGTCAGGAGAGGAGAGGCCGACTGTAGGACAGGAGAATACAATCTATTACTATATGTTATCAGCCATGTCAGGAGGGGAGAGGCCGACTGTAGGACAGGGGAATACAATCTATTACCATCTGTTATCAGCCATGTCAGGAGAGGAGAGGCCGACTGTAGGACAAGAGAATACAATCTATTACTATCTGTTATCAGTCATGTCAGGAGAGGAGAGGCCGACTGTAGGACAGGGGAATACAATCTATTACTATCTGTTATCAGCCATGTCAGGAGAGGCCGACTGTAGGACAGGGGAATACAATCTATTACTATCTGTTATCAGCCATGTCAGGAGAGGAGAGGCCGACTGTAGGACAGGGGAATACAATCTATTACTATCTGTTATCAGCCATGTCAGGAGGGGAGAGGCCGACTGTAGGACAGGGGAATACAATCTATTACTATCTGTTATCAGCCATGTCAGGAGAGGAGAGGCCGACTGTAGGACAGGGGAATACAATCTATTACTATATGTTATCAGCCATGTCAGGAGAGGAGAGGCCGACTGTAGGACAGGGGAATACAATCTATTACTATCTGTTATCAGCCATGTCAGGAGAGGCCGACTGTAGGACAGGGGAATACAATCTATTACTATCTGTTATCAGCCATGTCAGGAGAGGAGAGGCCGACTGTAGGACAGGGGAATACAATCTATTACTATCTGATATCAGCCATGTCAGGAGAGGAGAGGCCGACTGTAGGACAGGGGAATACAATCTATTACTATCTGTTATCAGCCATGTCAGGAGAGGAGAGGCCGACTGTAGGACAGGGGAATACAATCTATTACTATCTGATATCAGCCATGTCAGGAGAGGAGAGGCCAACTGTAGGACAGGGGAATACAATCTATTACTATCTGTTATCAGCCATGTCAGGAGAGGAGAGACCGACTGTAGGACAGGGGAATACAATCTATTACTATCTGTTATCAGCCATGTCAGGAGAGGCCGACTGTAGGACAGGAGAATACAATCTATTACTATCTGTCATCAGCCATGTCAGGAGAGGAGAGGCCGACTGTAGGACAGGGGAATACAATCTATTACTATCTGTTATCAGCCATGTCAGGAGGGGAGAGGCCGACTGTAGGACAGGAAAATACAATCTATTACTATCTGTTATCAGCCATGTCAGGAGAGGAGAGGCCGACTGTAGGACAGGAGAATACAATCTATTACTATCTGTTATCAGCCATGTCAGGAGAGGCCGACTGTAGGACAGGGGAATACAATCTATTACTATCTGTTATCAGCCATGTCAGGAGAGGAGAGGCCGACTGTAGGACAGGGGAATACAATCTATTACTATCTGTTATCAGCCATGTCAGGAGAGGCCGACTGTAGGACAGGAGAATACAATCTATTACTATCTGTTATCAGCCATGTCAGGAGAGGAGAGGCCGACTGTAGGACAGGGGAATACAATCTATTACTATCTGTTATCAGCCATGTCAGGAGAGGAGAGGCCGACTGTAGGACAGGGGAATACAATCTATTACTATCTGTTATCAGCCATGTCAGGAGAGGAGAGGCCGACTGTAGGACAGGGGAATACAATCTATTACTATCTGTTATCAGCCATGTCAGGAGAGGAGAGGCCGACTGTAGGACAGGGGAATACAATCTATTACTATCTGTTATCAGCCATGTCAGGAGAGGAGAGGCCGACTGTAGGACAGGAGAATACAATCTATTACTATCTGTTATCAGCCATGTCAGGAGAGGAGAGGCCGACTGTAGGACAGGGGAATACAATCTATTACTATCTGTTATCAGGCATGTCAGGAGAGGAGAGGCCGACTGTAGGACAGGGGAATACAATCTATTACTATCTGTTATCAGCCATGTCAGGAGAGGAGAGACTGACTGTAGGACAGGGGAATACAATCTATTACTATCTGTTATCAGCCATGTCAGGAGAGGAGAGGCCGACTGTAGGACAGGGGAATACAATCTATTACTATCTGTTATCAGCCATGTCAGGAGAGGCCGACTGTAGGACAGGGGAATACAATCTATTACTATCTGTTATCAGCCATGTCAGGAGAGGAGAGGCCGACTGTAGGACAGGGGAATACAATCTATTACTATCTGTTATCAGCCATGTCAGGAGAGGAGAGGCCGACTGTAAGACAGGGGAATACAATCTATTACTATCTGTTATCAGCCATGTCAGGAGAGGAGAGGCCGACTGTAGGACAGGGGAATACAATCTATTACTATCTGTTATCAGCCATGTCAGGAGAGGAGAGGCCGACTGTAAGACAGGGGAATACAATCTATTACTATCTGTTATCAGCCATGTCAGGAGAGGAGAGGCCGACTGTAGGACAGGAGAATACAATCTATTACTATCTGTTATCAGCCATGTCAGGAGAGGAGAGGCCGACTGTAGGACAGGGGAATACAATCTATTACTATCTGTTATCAGCCATGTCAGGAGGAGAGGCCGACTGTAAGACAGGGGAATACAATCTATTACTATCTGTTATCAGCCATGTCAGGAGAGGAGAGGCCGACTGTAGGACAGGGGAATACAATCTATTACTATCTGTTATCAGCCATGTCAGGAGAGGAGAGGCCGACTGTAGGACAGGAGAATACAATCTATTACTATCTGTTATCAGCCATGTCAGGAGAGGAGAGGCCGACTGTAGGACAGGGGAATACAATCTATTACTATCTGTTATCAGCCATGTCAGGAGAGGAGAGGCCGACTGTAGGACAGGAGAATACAATCTATTACTATCTGTTATCAGCCATGTCAGGAGAGGAGAGGCCGACTGTAGGACAGGGGAGTACAATCTATTACTATCTGTTATCAGACGGCTTATGCAGTTGTCCATGTCTTTCTTGTCTATGGGGATTTTGGACACTGCACTATCGCCGCTCACTTCTACCACCAACATTCTGGATTCAACAGCTTCTACCACAGGGCAAAGTCAGGAAGACAAACATGAGATGTAGGAGAGGCGGTCCACAACTTGGGGATATTTACCGACAATATGTACAAGCTGGAGGGCGGAATTGCAGCAATGTTGGAGTCTGTATAGATAGATGGATATATGTAGCAGAGGATTGGGGTGGCTGACAGCAGAAAGCAAGAGCGAGAAACAGATAAAGCAGCCTCCCCCCATTAATGCCCATGTCTATGCCCATCTTGCGTCGCCCTCTGACCCCCTTGGCGCCGCTCTTCGTTCCATCTTTTACATCTCCTCACTTTTAGCGCTGGGGGGGATGGGCACTATGAATATGGCTGCGGATAATGACCCCACAAAGGCTTAATGAATTTTGCAGCACAACCCGCTGTTCATTTTAATGGCCTCCGGAAGACAATAGAACAATGGCGCGCGGCGAGTGAAGTCTCACGTTGGACGCAGGTTTTATTTTTCCTGTTCATTCTTAGTTTTCAAAGCGCGGCGGATCTTTTGTTTGGACATTTTCCTATGCGGAGGAGATAATGCGCCGGCTCGGGATGCGTTTAATGCTTCCATCTGACCTGCGCTAATGGGGTCTCCGGAATCGACGCCATCGCTACCCGCCACGTCCTGAAGTCTCAGCTGCTCTCTCATTCGCCTCCGTCATCCATCGCGGTCAGCTCCGTCCTCTTTGACAGTGACCAAGTCACAGCCTTAATGGTTTATGGAATGGAAACATTTGTGCTGGATGAATTTGTTACTGTTAGTTCCATAGGGGGCGCCACAAGTGATGACATCACAACCACCTTATTACATCAGTCTTTAAACATTACTTAAGGATTAACACACCACCCCCCCCCATATATGAGCTACAGCGACGTCTATGCACCCAAGATGGCGGCCGACAGTCCGTTTTGTAACCATTATGTATCAGATCCAATGGCACGGTGACATTTTCCTCTGCCATCTTGGTTACAATGTAACTATTTGGAGCTGCTTTGCACGTACAGGGGATATCCTTGGCCTTCAGCATGTAACGACACGGCCCATTCGCCATCCGCTGACCCAGCCTCTCGCGCAGCAAGTCCCTCCATGTCTGTGTGTTTACGTGGAGAGTAAATAGTAATGTAATCCGCTCGCTTCAGGAGACAATGCGGCCGGCTGTCAACAGCCCAAGTGCCAAAGTATTGCAACAGTATGTATTGTGCGAGGACGGTACACAGCGCCGGGGCGAGCGCACTGCCACCGCACACAATGCCAGGACCTGGTGGCACAAAAAGTCACCACAATGGGGATTAAATCACAAGTATGAGAAGAATGCGGCTATGGGACGGCTGCAGTGTTTGCACAGGTTCCTAACAATGGCCGCCCGTCAGCATAAAGTGCCTGCGGCTACGTGAACGAACATGAGATATCGGCAGACAAAAGAGCTGAAGCCGGGTGACTCAGAGGAGGACTGGAGGGGAACGCCGAACGGAGACGCTCAGGATCTGTCTGACAACTCTCTGACTCTACTGTTCTCATGCAGGCTCTGGTTGTCAGGTGCACGCTAGCACAATAAGCTCCCTCTCTCCATGATACCAAATAGTTGTCAGACTCCTTCATTCCCTACCAAGCAAGTTGTCAGGTGCACCAAGTCATGTGACCAGTTCGCTCCACCAACTGGAGTTCACACCATACAGAAAATTACAGAATGATCCTCAATCCTGAAATCTGCACAATCACCACTCAGCGATACGCGGCAAGAAGTCCACTCCACGTCCGCCATGTTGGTCTTACCTTCCGGTTCACTTTTGATCAGCTCCTCCATTTTCCGTTGCTTCAGTGTGTCCACCACGTCGGCTAAGCTACCTTTACGCCTTTCGGGGGTCCCCAAGGCGGCGTTGGCCAAGGACTCGCCACTCTGCCGCCCGCCTTCATCTGCCTTCAGGGGTGAGGTAGCTGAGTTTTGAGGGGCAAATGAAGAGACCGCCTTATTGCCGTCTATATCCTAGAGGGAAGAAAGACAGGGCGTTAGAAGAGAGCGCGAAGGAAAAGAATCTGCAAGCCCCTCCCCTAAAACATGGCGGCCCGCCGGAGAGCAGATCGCACATCAGGCCAGACCATATTGTCATAGGACTAAGAATGGTGGACTCAGGTTAAACCTTCCGCACGCAGCGGCCATTACCTGTCGCCAACCTGTAGAAGCGTTAATAGTCTCTATTGGGCGGGCGCGGCCTACGGCGCCGTCCGGTGTTTCATATCACGCTTGTACTGACCCCTGACCTCTATGTATTTCATTTTTATCCTTTTATAATGGAAATGAACATTTTGTGATAATTTTACATAACAGAATTCGTCATTCCGAGCTGACATGGCGGCCGACCATTCCCATGTTTGACATTGCATTGAGTGCAGAGGAGGCTGGTGAGCGCGGCACGAGGTTCTGAGCGGCTCCATCTGGCTGATTTGCTGGGTGTTTCCGCAATGAATAGCATGGAATGTGTCCAGGATCCCCCCCTCGCCGTATCTCCGCCATTCCGGCAGCTCATCTCCGAAAACTAAATTAAATTAATGATTGTGAAGGCGCCAGCTGACAATAGAGCGCGTGTCCCCCATATTAGGCGCATCTTAAATGGCAACCCTGTAATTGTGCCACTTAGCCGTATCTAATTGGAAGTGACAGCCAGTATGCGGGGGAGGGGAGGGCGAGGAGCCGGGTCTGCCATACAGGTGAACTCACCGGTGTCACATGTGCAGAGGAGGAGGAGGAGTGAAGGAGGCGACTAACCGCTACCCAAAACCGTACAAGACACTCAAGATAGATGCAAGAATGACTCGAGTCACAAGAAACACAAAATATAATAAAGAAACAGAATAAGAACAGATACAAAGTAACAAAACCAATGTAACACGTCTATAAGATCTACAAACAAGAGATTCTAAGATACCGAGAAACCTTCTCCAGCCATAAAACCTGCAGGATGGAAAAGACAAAGAACCTGGAGCCAAAAATGTCAGAGCCCGGCGGCAGCAACAAGATGTTATTATATGTCCCAGGAGGAAGATGGAAGAGCCAGATGAGATACAGGACCTGACCTGATGCCATAGCCAAATATACACATCACATAGGGGCAGGGAGCGAAATACAACAACTGTCACTAGTCCCTAACATGAACACTATAGTCAGACACTCCTGACATGGCTGATAACAGATAGTAATAGATTGTATTCTCCTGTCCTACAGTCGGCCTCTCCTCTCCTGACATGGCTGATAACAGATAGTAATAGATTGTATTCCCCTGTCCTACAGTCGGCCTCTCCTGACATGGCTGATAACAGATAGTAATAGATTGTATTCCCCTGTCCTACAGTCGGCCTCTCCTGACATGGCTGATAACAGATAGTAATAGATTGTATTCCCCTGTCCTACAGTCGGCCTATCCCCTCCTGACATGGCTGATAACAGATAGTAATAGATTGTATTCCCCTGTCCTACAGTCGGCCTCTCCTCTCCTGACATGGCTGATAACAGATAGTAATAGATTGTATTCCCCTGTCCTACAGTCGGCCTCTCCCCTCCTGACATTGCTGATAACAGATAGTAATAGATTGTATTCCCCTGTCCTACAGTCGGCCTCTCCTCTCCTGACATTGCTGATAACAGATAGTAATAGATTGTATTCCCCTGTCCTACAGTCGGCCTCTCCTCTCCTGACATTGCTGATAACAGATAGTAATAGATTGTATTCCCCTGTCCTACAGTCGGCCTCTCCCCTCCTGACATGGCTGATAACAGATAGTAGTAGATTGTATTCCCCTGTCCTACAGTCGGCCTCTCCTCTCCTGACATGGCTGATAACAGATAGTAATAGATTGTATTCCCCTGTCCTACAGTCGGCCTCTCCTGACATGGCTGATAACAGATAGTAATAAATTGTATTCTCCTGTCCTACAGTCGGCCTCTCCTCTCCTGACATGGCTGATAACAGATAGTAATAGATTGTATTCCCCTGTCCTACAGTCGGCCTCTCCTCTCCTGACATGGCTGATAACAGATAGTAATAGATTGTATTCTCCTGTCCTACAGTCGGCCTCTCCTCTCCTGACATGACTGATAACAGATAGTAATAGATTGTATTCTCCTGTCCTACAGTCGGCCTCTCCTGACATGGCTGATAACAGATAGTAATAGATTGTATTCCCCTGTCCTACAGTCGGCCTCTCCTCTCCTGACATGGCTGATAACAGATAGTAATAGATTGTATTCCCCTGTCCTACAGTCGGCCTCTCCTCTCCTGACATGGCTGATAACAGATAGTAATAGATTGTATTCTCCTGTCCTACAGTCGGCCTCTCCCCTCCTGACATGGCTGATAACAGATAGTAATAGATTGTATTCTCCTGTCCTACAGTCGGCCTCTCCCCTCCTGACATGGCTGATAACAGATAGTAATAGATTGTATTCTCCTGTCCTACAGTCGGCCTCTCCCCTCCTGACATGGCTGATAACAGATAGTAATAGATTGTATTCTCCTGTCCTACAGTCGGCCTCTCCCCTCCTGACATGGCTGATAACAGATAGTAATAGATTGTATTCTCCTGTCCTACAGTCGGCCTCTCCTCTCCTGACATGGCTGATAACAGATAGTAATAGATTGTATTCTCCTGTCCTACAGTCGGCCTCTCCTCTCCTGACATGGCTGATAACAGATAGTAATAGATTGTATTCCCCTGTCCTACAGTCGGCCTCTCCTCTCCTGACATGACTGATAACAGATAGTAATAGATTGTATTCCCCTGTCCTACAGTCGGCCTCTCCTGACATGGCTGATAACAGATAGTAATAGATTGTATTCTCCTGTCCTACAGTCGGCCTCTCCTCTCCTGACATGGCTGATAACAGATAGTAATAGATTGTATTCTCCTGTCCTACAGTCAGCCTCTCCTGACATGGCTGATAACAGATAGTAATAGATTGTATTCTCCTGTCCTACAGTCGGCCTCTCCTCTCCTGACATGGCTGATAACAGATAGTAATAGATTGTATTCCACTGTCCTACAGTCGGCCTCTCCTCTCCTGACATGGCTGATAACAGATAGTAATAGATTGTATTCTCCTGTCCTACAGTCAGCCTCTCCTGACATGGCTGATAACAGATAGTAATAGATTGTATTCCCCTGTCCTACAGTCGGCCTCTCCCCTCCTGACATGGCTGATAACAGATAGTAATAGATTGCTATGACATCACCGGCAGTGTCTCCCTATGACATCACCGGTAGTGTCTCCCTATGACATCACTGGTAGTGTCTCTCTATGACATCACCGGCAGTGTCTCCCTATGACATCACCGGCAGTGTCTCCCTATGACATCACCGGCAGTGTCTCCCTATGACATCACTGGCAGTGTCTCCCTATGACATCACCGGCAGTGTCTCCCTATGACATCACTGGTAGTGTCTCCCTATGACCTCACTGGTAGTGTCTCCCTATGACATCGCTGGTAGTGTCTCCTTATGACATCGCTGGCAGTGTCTCCCTATGACATCACTGGTAGTGTCTCCCTATGACATCACTGGTAGTGTCTCCCTATGACATCACTGGTAGTGTCTCTCTATGACATCACCGGCAGTGTCTCCCTATGACATCACCGGCAGTGTCTCCCTATGACATCACCGGTAGTGTCTCCCTATGACATCACTGGCAGTGTCTCCCTATGACATCACCGGCAGTGTCTCCCTATGACATCACCGGCAGTGTCTCCCTATGACATCACTGGCAGTGTCTCCCTATGACATCACCGGCAGTGTCTCCCTATGACATCACTGGTAGTGTCTCCCTATGACCTCACTGGTAGTGTCTCCCTATGACATCGCTGGTAGTGTCTCCTTATGACATCGCTGGCAGTGTCTCCCTATGACATCACTGGTAGTGTCTCCCTATGACATCACTGGTAGTGTCTCTCTATGACATCACTGGTAGTGTCTCTCTATGACATCACCGGCAGTGTCTCTCTATGACATCACTGGTAGTGTCTCCCTATGACATCACTGGTAGTGTCTCTCTATGACATCACTGGTAGTGTCTCTCTATGACATCACCGGCAGTGTCTCCCTATGACATCACTGGTAGTGTCTCTCTATGACATCACTGGTAGTGTCTCCCTATGACATCACCGGCAGTGTTTCCCTATGACATCACTGGTAGTGTCTCCCTATGACATCACTGGTAGTGTCTCTCTATGACATCACCGGTAGTGTCTCTCTATGACATCACTGGTAGTGTCTCCCTATGACATCACCGGCAGTGTTTCCCTATGACATCACTGGTAGTGTCTCCCTATGACATCACTGGTAGTGTCTCTCTATGACATCACTGGTAGTGTCTCCCTATGACATCACTGGTAGTGTCTCTCTATGACATCACCGGTAGTGTCTCTCTATGACATCACCGGCAGTGTCTCCCTATGACATCACTGGTAGTGTCTCTCTATGACATCACTGGTATTGTCTCCCTATGACATCACCGGCAGTGTTTCCCTATGACATCACTGGTAGTGTCTCCCTATGACATCACTGGTAGTGTCTCCTTATGACATCACTGGTAGTGTCTCCTTATGACATCACTGGTAGTGTCTCCCTATGACATCACTGGCAGTGTCTCCCTATGACATCACTGGTAGTGTCTCCTTATGACATCACTGGTAGTGTCTCCCTATGACATCACTGGTAGTGTCTCCCTATGACATCGCTGGCAGTGTCTCCTTATGACATCACTGGTAGTGTCTCTCTATGACATCACCGGCAGTGTCTCCCTATGACATCACTGGCAGTGTCTCCCTATGACATCACTGGTAGTGTCTCCCTATGACATCACTGGCAGTGTCTCCCTATGACCTCACTGGTAGTGTCTCCCTATGACATCACTGGCAGTGTCTCCCTATGACATCACTATCCCTGGTCCGGTTTTCTCTGGTTCCTTGTCGCTCCTCTTGATGACACTTTGCAGGGGGTCAGTGATATATTGGGGTGGCCCCCGCTGTTTGCAGGGTTTCGGGGCCCGGTAGTGTCTCCCTATGAAATCACCGGTAGTGTCTCCCTATGACATCACTGGCAGTGTCTCCCTATGACATCACTGGCAGTGTCTCCCTATGACCTCACTGGTAGTCTCTCCCTATGACATCACTGGTAGTGTCTCCCTATGACATCACCGGCAGTGTTTCCCTATGACATCACTGGTAGTGTCTCCTTATGACATCGCTGGCAGTGTCTCCCTATGACATCACTGGTAGTGTCTCCCTATGACATCACCGGTAGTGTCTCTCTATGACATCACCGGCAGTGTTTCCCTATGACATCACTGGTAGTGTCTCCCTATGACATCACTGGTAGTGTCTCTCTATGACATCACCGGTAGTGTCTCTCTATGATATCACCGGCAGTGTCTCCCTATGACATCACTGGTAGTGTCTCTCTATGACATCACTGGTAGTGTCTCCCTATGACATCACCGGCAGTGTTTCCCTATGACATCACTGGTAGTGTCTCCCTATGACATCACTGGTAGTGTCTCCTTATGACATCACCGGTAGTGTCTCTCTATGACATCACTGGTAGTGTCTCCCTATGACATCACTGGTAGTGTCTCCCTATGACATCACTGGTAGTGTCTCCTTATGACATCACTGGTAGTGTCTCCTTATGACATCACTGGTAGTGTCTCCCTATGACATCACTGGCAGTGTCTCCCTATGACATCACTGGTAGTGTCTCCTTATGACATCACTGGTAGTGTTTCCCTATGACATCACTGGTAGTGTCTCCCTATGACATCACTGGTAGTGTCTCCTTATGACATCACTGGTAGTGTCTCCTTATGACATCACTGGTAGTGTCTCCCTATGACATCACTGGCAGTGTCTCCCTATGACATCACTGGTAGTGTCTCCTTATGACATCACTGGTAGTGTCTCCCTATGACATCACTGGTAGTGTCTCCCTATGACATCGCTGGCAGTGTCTCCTTATGACATCACTGGTAGTGTCTCTCTATGACATCACCGGCAGTGTCTCCCTATGACATCACTGGCAGTGTCTCCCTATGACATCACTGGTAGTGTCTCCCTATGACATCACTGGCAGTGTCTCCCTATGACCTCACTGGTAGTGTCTCCCTATGACATCACTGGCAGTGTCTCCCTATGACATCACTATCCCTGGTCCGGTTTTCTCTGGTTCCTTGTCGCTCCTCTTGATGACACTTTGCAGGGGGTCAGTGATATATTGGGGTGGCCCCCGCTGTTTGCAGGGTTTCGGGGCCCGGTAGTGTCTCCCTATGACATCACCGGTAGTGTCTCCCTATGACATCACTGGCAGTGTCTCCCTATGACATCACTGGCAGTGTCTCCCTATGACCTCACTGGTAGTCTCTCCCTATGACATCACTGGTAGTGTCTCCCTATGACATCACCGGCAGTGTTTCCCTATGACATCACTGGTAGTGTCTCCTTATGACATCGCTGGCAGTGTCTCCCTATGACATCACTGGTAGTGTCTCCCTATGACATCACCGGTAGTGTCTCTCTATGACATCACCGGCAGTGTCTCCCTATGACATCACTGGTAGTGTCTCTCTATGACATCACTGGTAGTGTCTCCCTATGACATCACCGGTAGTGTCTCCCTATGACATCACCGGTAGTGTCTCCCTATGACATCACTGGTAGTGTCTCCCTATGACATCACTGGTAGTGTCTCCTTATGACATCGCTGGCAGTGTCTCCCTATGACATCACTGGTAGTGTCTCCTTATGACATCACTGGTAGTGTCTCCCTATGACATCACCGGTAGTGTCTCCCTATGACATCACCGGTAGTGTCTCCCTATGACATCACTGGTAGTGTCTCCCTATGACATCACTGGCAGTGTCTCCCTATGACCTCACTGGTAGTGTCTCCCTATGACATCGCTGGCAGTGTCTCCCTATGACATCACTGGTAGTGTCTCCCTATGACATCACTGGTAGTGTCTCCCTATGACATCACTGGTAGTGTCTCCCTATGACATCACTGGTAGTGTCTCCCTATGACATCGCTGGCAGTGTCTCCCTATGACATCACTGGTAGTGTCTCCTTATGACATCACTGGCAGTGTCTCCCTATGACATCACTGGTAGTGTCTCCCTATGACATCACTGGTAGTGTCTCCCTATGACATCACTGGTAGTGTCTCCCTATGACATCGCTGGCAGTGTCTCCCTATGACATCACTGGTAGTGTCTCCCTATGACATCACTGGCAGTGTCTCCCTATGACATCACTGGCAGTGTCTCCCTATGACCTCACTGGTAGTGTCTCCCTATGACATCGCTGGCAGTGTCTCCCTATGACATCACTGGTAGTGTCTCCCTATGACATCACTGGTAGTGTCTCCCTATGACATCACTGGCAGTGTCTCCCTATGACCTCACTGGTAGTGTCTCCCTATGACATCGCTGGCAGTGTCTCCCTATGACATCACTGGTAGTGTCTCCTTATGACATCGCTCCTTATGACATCGCTCCTCTTGATGACACTTTGCAGGGGGTCAGTGATATATTGGGGTGGCCCCCGCTGTTTGCAGGGTTTCGGGGCCCGGTGCGGGCAGGACCTGCAGCTTCTCCCTCTGGTCTGACTCCAGAGAACAATAGCGTTAGTTATTGCCGTGGCCGGCTCCATGTAAATCAGGGGAATTAGCGGGCAGGTATCAGTCAGTCACGCGACTCGGAGACGCTTCCACAAAAGTCGCCGTCAATCCATTCATTATATGCAGCGAGATCAAACAGGGAGCTCATAATTAAAAAGCTCCTATTGAGCACTTAGACTCTCGTAGCACACAGAGCCAGCGCACAAAGCGGACGAGCCGCGCACAAGAGGCGCTCTCCATCTCTCCTAATTAATTTCATAGATTTCCTGCTCATTCAGCATCGGATTTATATAGGAGCCATAGACGGCGGCGGTGGCGGCGGCGCGTTCACCCCACAAAGGATCAATGCGGGCGGAATCTCAATTAACACAGCGCAGTTTACTTCACAACGCGCTAAATACAATGTGTTAATAGAAATGAGTCACTGATCAAAACCGGATGCCTGCAGCGCCGCCGTACGGCCGAGGGGCGCAAAAAAATGTCATGGAAGGAGCCATAGGCGAGCGCGAGCCATTACTTATCTATCAGACCTAAGGTGGTCACACTCTAGTCACTCCCAAAGCTGCATCCATCATTCCCACTGCTCTGCAATATCTGTCAATGTCACCCCAGGTAAGAGAACACCTGAATGCAGCTCTGGATGTGACTGGAGCATGTATGTACTGATAGGTGTAGTGGGCATGCTGCGGGACGAGTGTATAGAAGAGGAGAGCCATGTCCATCAGCTAAGTGTAGTGGGCATTCCCTATGACTTGTGCAGAGATGGGGAGGAGGTGAGCGACCTCCGTCACATCTATGGAAGAGTGTTGTGGGCATGCTCTGTGACTGTATAGAGGTAATAGTGGAGCGAGCGAGCTGTGGCCACCACCTATAGACTTCTATGTGAGAGTGTTGTGGGCATGCTCTGTGACTGTATAGAGGTAATAGTGGAGCGGGTGAGCTGTGGCCACCACCTATAGACTTCTATGTGAGAGTGTTGTGGGCATGCTCTGTGACTGTATAGAGGTAATAGTGGAGCGGGTGAGCTGTGACCATTACCTATAGACTTCTATGGGAGAGCGTTGTGGGCATGCTCTGTGACTGTATAGAGGTAATAGTGGAGCGGGTGAGCTGTGGCCACCACCTATAGACTTCTATGTGAGAGTGTTGTGGGCATGCTCTGTGACTGTATAGAGGTAATAGTGGAGCGAGCGAGCTGTGACCATTACCTATAGACTTCTATGGGAGAGTGTTGTGGGCATGCTCTGTGACTGAATATAGGTAATAGTGGAGTGAGCGAGCTGTGACCATTACCTATAGACTTCTATGGGAGAGTGTTGTGGGCATGCTCTGTGACTGAATATAGGTAATAGTGGAGTGAGCGAGCTGTGACCATTACCTATAGACTTCTATGGGAGAGTGTTGTGGGCATGCTCTGTGACTGAATATAGGTAATAGTGGAGTGAGCGAGCTGTGACCATTACCTATAGACGTCTATGGGAGAGCGTTGTGGGCATGCTCTGTGACTGTATAGAGGTAATAGTGGAGCGGGTGAGCTGTAGCCGCCACCTATAGACTTCTATGGGAGAGCGTTGTGGGCATGCTCTGTGACTGTATAGAGGTAATAGTGGAGTGAGCGAGCTGTGACCATTACCTATAGACTTCTATGGGAGAGCGTTGTGGGCATGCTCTGTGACTGTATAGAGGTAATAGTGGAGCGGGTGAGCTGTAGCCGCCACCTATAGACTTCTATGGGAGAGCGTTGTGGGCATGCTCTGTGACTGTATAGAGGTAATAGTGGAGTGAGCGAGCTGTGACCATTACCTATAGACGTCTATGGGAGAGCGTTGTGGGCATGCTCTGTGACTGTATAGAGGTAATAGTGGAGCGGGTGAGCTGTAGCCGCCACCTATAGACTTCTATGGGAGAGCGTTGTGGGCATGCTCTGTGACTGTATAGAGGTAATAGTGGAGTGAGCGAGCTGTGACCATTACCTATAGACTTCTATGGGAGAGTGTTGTGGGCATGCTCTGTGACTGAATATAGGTAATAGTGGAGTGAGCGAGCTGTGACCATTACCTATAGACTTCTATGGGAGAGCGTTGTGGGCATGCTCTGTGACTGAATATAGGTAATAGTGGAGTGAGCGAGCTGTGACCATTACCTATAGACTTCTATGGGAGAGCGTTGTGGGCATGCTCTGTGACTGTATAGAGGTAATAGTGGAGCGGGTGAGCTGTGACCATTACCTATAGACTTCTATGGGAGAGTGTTGTGGGCATGCTCTGTGACTGAATATAGGTAATAGTGGAGTGAGCGAGCTGTGACCATTACCTATAGACTTCTATGGGAGAGCGTTGTGGGCATGCTCTGTGACTGAATATAGGTAATAGTGGAGTGAGCGAGCTGTGACCATTACCTATAGACTTCTATGGGAGAGCGTTGTGGGCATGCTCTGTGACTGTATAGAGGTAATAGTGGAGCGGGTGAGCTGTGGCCACCACCTATAGATTTCTATAGAAGACTGTTGTGTTATAAACTGCTTGGTGTCTCCTCCCGTCCCTGAAGTGACATACTAGCGGCCATGCTGCACACTATGGGCTCTGCTACATGTGGGCCGCACAGCGCTGATATCCTGGGCTCCTCCTTCACTATCTCGGCATCTCCTCAGATTCCCCCCATACATATAGTTGGAGCAGCAGAGTCTTAGTGCAGCTGCATTCCTGCAGATGAAGGGGTCAGCGCGGTGTAGTCGTGTCAGCGCGGTGTAGTTGTGTCAGCGCGGTGTAGTCGTGTCAGCGCGGTGTAGTTGTGTCAGCGCCGTGTAGTCGTGTCAGCGCGGTGTAGTCGGGTCAGCGCGGTGTAGTCGTGTCAGTGCGGTGTAGTCGTGTCAGCGCGGTGTAGTCGGGTCAGCGCGATGTAGTCGGGTCAGCGCGGTGTAGTCGTGTCAGCGCCGTGTAGTCGGGTCAGCGCGGTGTAGTCGGGTCAGCGCGGTGTAGTTGTGTCAGCGAGGAGTAGTCCTGTCAGCGCGGTGTAGTCGTGTCAGCGCCGTGTAGTCGAGTCAGCGCGGTGTAGTCGGGTCAGTGCGGTGTAGTTGTGTCAGCGAGGAGTAGTCCTGTCAGCGCGGTGTAGTCGGGTCAGCGGGGTGTAGTCGGGTCAGCGCGGTGTAATCGTGTCAGCGCCGTGTAGTCGGGTCAGCGCGGTGTAGTCGGGTCAGCGCGGTGTAGTTGTGTCAGCGAGGAGTAGTCCTGTCAGCGTGGTGTAGTCGGGTCAGCGGGGTGTAGTCGGGTCAGCGCGGTGTAGTCGTGTCAGCGCCGTGTAGTCGGGTCAGTGCGGTGTAGTCGGGTCAGCGCGGTGTAGTTGTGTCAGCGAGGAGTAGTCCTGTCAGCGTGGTGTAGTCGGGTCAGCGGGGTGTAGTCGGGTCAGCGCGGTGTAGTCGTGTCAGTGCGGTGTAGTCGGGTCAGCGCGGTGTAGTCGGGTCAGCGCGGTGTAGTTGTGTCAGCGCGGTGTAGTCGGGTCAGCGAGGTGTAGTTGTGTCAGCGCTGTGTAGTCGTGTCAGCGGGGTGTAGTCGTGTCAGCACGGTGTAGTCGTGTCAGCGCGGTGTAGTTGTGTCAGCGCGGTGTAGTCGGGTCAGCGCGGTGTAGTCGGGTCAGCGCGGTGTAGTTGTGTCAGCGAGGAGTAGTCCTGTCAGCGTGGTGTAGTCGGGTCAGCGCGGTGTAGTCGTGTCAGTGCGGTGTAGTCGGGTCAGCGCGGTGTAGTCGGGTCAGCGCGGTGTAGTCGGGTCAGCGCGGTGTAGTTGTGTCAGCGCAGTGTAGTCGGGTCAGCGGGGTGTAGTCGTGTCAGCGCTGTGTAGTCGTGTCAGCGCGGTGTAGTTGTGTCAGCGCGGTGTAGTCGTGCGCTGGTGCCTTCATTTCGTATGACAAGATAAAGCCGTAATCTGTGCGGTGCGAGGTGTAAGCCGCCCTCCGCCCGGGGACACGCCGTACATCACTCCATACAATGGCTGTGACAAAGCCCCTGACTCGTCCCATGTAAATCCCCCTCGTCCTCTGCCAGGCAGGCGCTTCAGGAATCGGAGGGGGCTTCGCGCCAGCGCCGGGGACGAGCCCCCCCCCCCACCCCCCCACCCACATGATGTTTAGTATTCGGATAATCCATTGATCTCTCGCTTCCATATCGGCTTGGAATCCTCAATCTGCGGCGGTGACAGCGCCGACTCATAAAGCCTCGCCGCGCGTTTCATGTTTCTTCAGATTTGGGATCGTTTTCAAAGACTTTACTGCAAAGATTATCCTTAACCTCTTCACGGCTGTGCCTCACGGGCTGGGGGGGGGGGGCGCTGATAATTGGGGGTCCTGCACATTTTACACAACTCCCAATCCAGATCTCACAACACTCAAATAACTTCATAGAAGCTGCCTAAGATTGTTACTTTGTGTATATGGTATATATAGTATTATTGTGTATAGCCTATCAGAGTCACCCAGCTTTCCCAGGGTCCTGCAAATCCCCTTATGAAGTGATATGTTGGAGCTGCAGCAATCCACAGGCAGATCTGATGGTCAGGGCTCTAGGAAAGTTGGGTGACAACACTATGGCCATTTCTTAGAGAGATGTAGCCAGTACAAGCGTCAAAGGGGTTGTCACCCAGCTTTCCAAGACCCCAGCAATGTATCAGTGCAGACAGGTAGTGTGCAGGTCTGGTCGGTGGGTGGATCTGTCTGCAATCAGTGTGAGATTTCACATCTCTAAGTCGCCTCCATTCTGCCTCCTATAGAGTTTGGCTGCCATCGCTGACCCTACAGGAGCAGCCACTCCGCTTTCTGCTGACCCTGAACGGTACACGAGTCCTATGTAGGGTTACTTCCCCCTCTCCATTTCCTGTGTCAGTTTTCACTGCAGTTCTGTCATTCTATTCATGCAGTGACAGACTCAGGATGAGGAGAGATAAATCTGAGCTGTCCTGAGACCCCGCAGCGCCCACCGACATCCCGACCAGACGCGTTTCCACAAACTTCTCTAGAACTTTGCGGAGGGAGCAGTCATCCGCTGCGCTCTCTGCCGCCACCGCCGGAACACGCACTCATTTGCTCTTCCAAATTAAAAGAGTGCTGGAGGCGAGCGGAGTAATAGCTCAGCCGGGCAAGTAATGGAAGCGAAGGATGTTGCGATGACCAATGACCCGCGGCAGAATCATCCGGAGAGAAGAAACGTCTCGCTGCGGAGTCTGCACTACTGAGAATGCGCCGGTGACATGGCCGCCCCCCAGAGCCTGCAGAACTCCTCTCCAGGGAAGCCTTCACCCAACTTTCCAAGGTGACATGTACCATTCAGGAGCCTGGAAAAGCAGGGTGACAACAACACGGGCAAACTTATTGATGTCTGTGTGTGGTCAGCCATTTATCCCATCAAACTAGAAAGTGATATGGAAATGGAAAATGTAGAAGAAAACGCTGCCGCTCAGGGGCCTGGAAAAGCTGGATGACAAGCTATAAAGCCATAGCCCACTATTAAACGGTAACAAATTCCCTGATTTGTATAAACAACTGAATTTCACCCTCATACAGCTGTATGTCAGCTGTCTGCTTCCGGGAAAGCTGGGTGAGATCTAATGTGGCCGTCCACACTGCTGCCTTGTCACCCAGCTTTCCCAGACGCAAACAGCTGACATACAGGGATGTGGCGGAGGGGCCGACCCTTCACATCTCCGGGTTATTATGGGTGACTGGTATCAGCAGTATCATCGACCTCCGCTGCGCGGTACGAGGCGGCGACTTAGATACGCTACAGCGAGCGCCCACAAATAGCTGCAGATCTAATGAGCTCCAGAGATGGGGCCCCGGGGGCTCCGAATACAATATGGGGAGGGGGCGAGCTGGGGCGTCCTCATTTATAGGGCTCTGTATACGATATGGGGAGGGGGCGAGCTGGGGCGTCCTCATTTATAGGGCTCCGAATACGATATGGGGAGGGGGCGAGCTGAGGCGTCTTCATTTATAGGGCTCTGTATATGATATGGGGAGGGGGTGAGCTGGGGCGTCCTCATTTATAGGGCTCTGTCCTGGAAAGTTTATGTATCAATAATAAGAATGATACAATACAAGGTGGAGCGCAGCTCTGGGGGTGACTAGAGACTTCACACACACAAGATAAGTATAAGAAAGAGAATACTGAAAACCTGCCTACAACTCCCAGATATCCATCAGCAGGAGACAGAAACCTGACAACTGACAACAAGAGACAAATCCAATAATATACAACACAATAACCGACAGCAGAGAATACCGAGATACTACAGAAAGCTGCAGAAGAGGCGGTAATATAGTAGTTATATCTATACACATAGGAGGTAGTATTATAGTAGTTATATTCTTGTATATAGGAGTAGTATTATAGTAGTTATATTCTTGTACATAGGAGCAGTATTATAGTAGTTATATTCTTGTACATAGGAGTAGTATTATAGTAGTTATATTCTTGTACATAGGAGCAGTATTATAGTAGTTATATTCTTGTACATAGGAGGTAGTATTATAGTAGTTATATTCTTGTACATAGGAGCAGTATTATAGTAGTTATATTCCTGTACATAGGAGGTAGTATTATAGTAGTTATATTCTTGTACATAGGAGCAGTATTATACTAGTTATATTCTTGTACATAGGAGGTAGTATTATACTAGTTATATTCTTGTACATAGGAGCAGTATTATACTAGTTATATTCTTGTACATAGGAGTAGTATTATAGTAGTTATATTCTTGTACATAGGAGGTAGTATTATAGTAGTTATATTCTTGTACATAGGAGCAGTATTATAGTAGTTATATTCCTGTACATAGGAGGTAGTATTATAGTAGTTATATTCTTGTACACAGGAGTAGTATTATAGTAGTTATATTCTTGTACACAGGAGTAGTATTATACTAGTTATATTCTTGTACATAGGGGCAGTATTATAGTAGTTATATTCTTGTACATAGGAGTAGTATTATAGTAGTTATATTCTTGTACATAGGAGGTAGTATTATAGTAGTTATATTCTTGTACATAGGAGTAGTATTATAGTAGTTATATTCTTGTACATAGGAGTAGTATTATAGTAGTTATATTCTTGTACATAGGAGTAGTATTATAGTAGTTATATTCTTGTACATAGGAGGTAGTATTATAGTAGTTATATTCTTGTACATAGGAGCAGTATTATAGTAGTTATATTCCTGTACATAGGAGGTAGTATTATAGTAGTTATATTCTTGTACATAGGAGCAGTATTATACTAGTTATATTCTTGTACATAGGAGGTAGTATTATACTAGTTATATTCTTGTACATAGGAGCAGTATTATACTAGTTATATTCTTGTACATAGGAGTAGTATTATAGTAGTTATATTCTTGTACATAGGAGGTAGTATTATAGTAGTTATATTCTTGTACATAGGAGCAGTATTATAGTAGTTATATTCCTGTACATAGGAGGTAGTATTATAGTAGTTATATTCTTGTACACAGGAGTAGTATTATAGTAGTTATATTCTTGTACACAGGAGTAGTATTATACTAGTTATATTCTTGTACATAGGAGCAGTATTATACTAGTTATATTCTTGTACATAGGAGCAGTATTATAGTAGTTATATTCTTGTACATAGGAGTAGTATTATAGTAGTTATATTCTTGTACATAGGAGGTAGTATTATAGTAGTTATATTCTTGTACATAGGAGTAGTATTATAGTAGTTATATTCTTGTACATAGGAGTAGTATTATAGTAGTTATATTCTTGTACATAGGAGTAGTATTATAGTAGTTATATTCTTGTACATAGGAGTAGTATTATAGTAGTTATATTCTTGTACATAGGAGGTAGTATTATACTAGTTATATTCTTGTACATAGGAGCAGTATTATACTAGTTATATTCTTGTACATAGGAGGTAGTATTATACTAGTTATATTCTTGTACATAGGAGCAGTATTATACTAGTTATATTCTTGTACATAGGAGCAGTATTATAGTAGTTATATTCTTGTACATAGGAGTAGTATTATAGTAGTTATATTCTTGTACATAGGAGGTAGTATTATAGTAGTTATATTCTTGTACATAGGAGCAGTATTATAGTAGTTATATTCCTGTACATAGGAGGTAGTATTATAGTAGTTATATTCTTGTACACAGGAGTAGTATTATAGTAGTTATATTCTTGTACATAGGAGTAGTATTATACTAGTTATATTCTTGTACATAGGAGCAGTATTATACTAGTTATATTCTTGTACATAGGAGCAGTATTATAGTAGTTATATTCTTGTACATAGGAGTAGTATTATAGTAGTTATATTCTTGTACATAGGAGGTAGTATTATAGTAGTTATATTCTTGTACATAGGAGGTAGTATTATAGTAGTTATATTCTTGTACATAGGAGTAGTATTATAGTAGTTATATTCTTGTACATAGGAGCAGTATTATAGTAGTTATATTCTTGTACATAGGAGTAGTATTATAGTAGTTATATTCTTGTACATAGGAGTAGTATTATAGTAGTTATATTCTTGTACATAGGAGTAGTATTATAGTAGTTATATTCTTGTACATAGGAGGTAGTATTATACTAGTTATATTCTTGTACATAGGAGCAGTATTATACTAGTTATATTCTTGTACATAGGAGGTAGTATTATACTAGTTATATTCTTGTACATAGGAGCAGTATTATACTAGTTATATTCTTGTACATAGGAGCAGTATTATAGTAGTTATATTCTTGTACATAGGAGTAGTATTATAGTAGTTATATTCTTGTACATAGGAGGTAGTATTATAGTAGTTATATTCTTGTACATAGGAGCAGTATTATAGTAGTTATATTCCTGTACATAGGAGGTAGTATTATAGTAGTTATATTCTTGTACACAGGAGTAGTATTATAGTAGTTATATTCTTGTACATAGGAGTAGTATTATACTAGTTATATTCTTGTACATAGGAGCAGTATTATACTAGTTATATTCTTGTACATAGGAGCAGTATTATAGTAGTTATATTCTTGTACATAGGAGTAGTATTATAGTAGTTATATTCTTGTACATAGGAGGTAGTATTATAGTAGTTATATTCTTGTACATAGGAGCAGTATTATAGTAGTTATATTCTTGTACATAGGAGTAGTATTATAGTAGTTATATTCTTGTACATAGGAGTAGTATTATAGTAGTTATATTCTTGTACATAGGAGTAGTATTATAGTAGTTATATTCTTGTACATAGGAGGTAGTATTATACTAGTTATATTCTTGTACATAGGAGCAGTATTATACTAGTTATATTCTTGTACATAGGAGGTAGTATTATACTAGTTATATTCTTGTACATAGGAGCAGTATTATACTAGTTATATTCTTGTACATAGGAGCAGTATTATAGTAGTTATATTCTTGTACATAGGAGTAGTATTATAGTAGTTATATTCTTGTACATAGGAGGTAGTATTATAGTAGTTATATTCTTGTACATAGGAGCAGTATTATAGTAGTTATATTCCTGTACATAGGAGGTAGTATTATAGTAGTTATATTCTTGTACACAGGAGTAGTATTATAGTAGTTATATTCTTGTACATAGGAGTAGTATTATACTAGTTATATTCTTGTACATAGGAGCAGTATTATACTAGTTATATTCTTGTACATAGGAGCAGTATTATAGTAGTTATATTCTTGTACATAGGAGTAGTATTATAGTAGTTATATTCTTGTACATAGGAGTAGTATTATAGTAGTTATATTCTTGTACATAGGAGTAGTATTATAGTAGTTATATTCTTGTACATAGGAGTAGTATTATAGTAGTTATATTCTTGTACATAGGAGTAGTATTATAGTAGTTATATTCTTGTACATAGGAGTAGTATTATAGTAGTTATATTCTTGTACATAGGAGTAGTATTATAGTAGTTATATTCTTGTACATAGGAGGTAGTATTATACTAGTTATATTCTTGTACATAGGAGCAGTATTATACTAGTTATATTCTTGTACATAGGAGCAGTATTATACTAGTTATATTCTTGTACATAGGAGGTAGTATTATACTAGTTATATTCTTGTACATAGGAGCAGTATTATACTAGTTATATTCTTGTACATAGGAGCAGTATTATAGTAGTTATATTCTTGTACATAGGAGTAGTATTATAGTAGTTATATTCTTGTACATAGGAGGTAGTATTATAGTAGTTATATTCTTGTACATAGGAGCAGTATTATAGTAGTTATATTCTTGTATATAGGAGTAGTATTATAGTAGTTATATTCTTGTATATAGGAGGTAGTATTATAGTAGTTATATTCTTGTACATAGGAGCAGTATTATAGTAGTTATATTCTTGTATATAGGAGGTAGTATTATAGTAGTTATATTCTTGTACATAGGAGCAGTATTATACTAGTTATATTCTTGTACATAGGAGCAGTATTATAGTAGTTATATTCTTGTACATAGGAGGTAGTATTATAGTAGTTATATTCTTGTACATAGGAGGCAGTATTATAGTAGTTATATTCTTGTATATAGGAGGTAGTATTATAGTAGTTATATTCTTGTACATAGGAGGCAGTATTATAGTAGTTATATTCTTGTACATAGGAGTAGTATTATAGTAGTTATATTCTTGTACATAGGGGTAGTATTATAGTAGTTATATTCTTGTATATAGGAGGTAGTATTATAGTAGTTATATTCTTGTACATAGGAGTAGTATTATAGTAGTTATATTCTTGTACATAGGAGTAGTATTATAATAGTTATATTCTTGTACATAGGAGTAGTATTATAGTAGTTATATTCTTGTACATAGGAGCAGTATTATAGTAGTTATATTCTTGTACATAGGAGCAGTATTATAGTAGTTATATTCTTGTACATAGGAGGTAGTATTATAGTAGTTATATTCTGGTACATATAGGGGGCAGTATTATAGTAGTTATATTCTGGTACATATAGGGGGCAGTATTATAGTAGTTATATTCTGGTACATATAGGGGGCAGTATATCACTATTATATATAGTAGGGTAAGTCATGACATATTATTACTGCTCTTGTTCTTTACCCTTGACACGACCGTCTGATTTTTGCGCTGTGGTAATCGCCATGACAGTTACAGTACAAGTGCCTTGATGCAGATCGCCGCTGACAGGCTAATATCTGAGCAGTTGCTTTCCTCCCCGTCCTGTATCCGCACAGATCATCTGAAATCCGGGGATTATTTGGGTCTTTCATGTGGCATTGTGCTGGCTGAGTATGATATGACGCTCTGACACAGTGTAACAGGCTAAGAAGTCCAAGCTCTACAGCAGCGCCGCCGTCCTCATGATCCGCGGTGGTCGGTAAAGGAGCGTGCCTATCTCTCTCGGAAACATGAGTTTGAAGATAAAATGTGTGAAATCCCGTGTAGGGATTTATCCGCACACTGCACATATGGCATGTAAGCCAGCATTAACACAATCCCTGAAAATCTATTCGCCACGCTGGAGAACGGAGAGCGCTGCTCCGGCGAGTAATCACATTTTATGTGTGCACAGAAGAGGCCGCCGCATTCACACGACAACAATGGCTTCTTCTCAGAAGTCGACACAGAAGTCGCTGGAGGTTCCAGGTTTAATCTCAATTAGGGAGCGGCGCCTTAAGACTGAATTAGGTTAATGGCACAATTGGGTTTATTCAGTATCAATCCACTAATGTAGGAGAAACGGCGGCGGCGGCGGGAGGGAAGACGATGGGAGGAAATCCTCGGAGCAGCGCCGCGCGGCCTCACCTGGACGACACATTGGATCTGGATCACACAGAATGGAACAAAACGTTCCTGCAGAGCTTTACTATCCCCTGCTTGTCTAATAGAGTCTATAACAGTCACTTCCATCACTAAGGTGAGCGGTGCTAGCTCAGAACAGACAACTGGGCGGAGCTAAAGCCCCGCTGGAAGGAAATACAATAACAAACTCTTCTTAATAGATTTGGTGCTTGAGATCTCTGCTTGCTGTCAGTGTCACTTCCATCCAAGGCCGAGAGCTAACCTGAGTGTTCCTTATAGTCTTATGTATCAGCACTATGTTTACCTCACACAGTCCCATCTACACTGACACACTGTAACAGACCATCAGCTGCATCAGCACAACTAGATTTAGGAGTTTCACAGTCACTGACAACAAGCAGAGGCCTTGGATATGGTGAAGAACTAACATGTAAAGATCAAGTTTTCGGACTCTAAGGACAATCCTCCATCACTCGCTCACATTCACTTTTATTGTCAATCATTCTCTACAACATAGTAGCAACAGACTTGAGAATATCACATTGTGTCAGGGGCCGGGCTATCAGAAAGAGCTCCACCCACAGGAGGAATGTACAGCCATCAGGGGAACCTCAGGGGTGTGGCCTCCTGATAGCACTCCGCCCTACTGTCTCAATGTGACAGCCCCTTCAGGCACCTCATGGGTGGGGTCTCCAGAAAGAGGTGTGTCCTACAGGCTGAACATGAAACTACTTCCAGTACCTCATGGGTGTGTCCTGCATGAAAGCGACTCCACCCTACAATCTAAATATTAAGCTATTTAAGATTCCTCATGGGTGGAGTCTTCAGAATGGGATTCAGTTTGTGGGCAGAGCCCTTTCTGGAGATCTTACCCATGAGGTACCTGAAATAGTTTAATATTCAGACTGTAGGACGGAGGTCATTTTGAAGACCCGACCCTCAAGGTAACCAAAGTAGTTTGGGATTCAGTTTGTGGGCAAAGCCCTAACTACTTTGGTTACCTTGAGGGTGAAGTCTCCAGAAAGAGCTCTGCCCACAAACTAAATCTCACACTACTTTGGTTACCTTGTGAATGGGGTCATCAGAGAAAGCTCCACCCTACAGTCTAAATGTAAACCTACCCCCGGTACCTCATGGGAGTGGTCTGCTCCGCCCTACAGTCTGAATGTAAACCTACCTCCGGTACCTCATGGGAGTGGTCTTCTCCGCCCTACAGTCTTAATGAAAACCTATCTCCGGTACCTCATGGGAGTGGTCTGCTCCACCCTACAGTCTTAATGAAAACCTATCTCCGGTACCTCATGGGCGTGGTCTGCTCCACCCTACAGTCTGAATGTAAACCTACCTCCGGTAGCTCATGAGAGTGGTCTACTCCACCCTACAGTCTAAATGTAAATCTACCTCCGGTACCTCATGGGAGTGGTCTGCTCCACCCTACAGTCTGAATGTAAACCTACCTCCGGTACCCCACGGGAGTGGTCTGCTCCGCCTTACAGTCTGAATGTAAACCTACCTCCGGTACCCCACGGGAGTGGTCTGCTCCGCCCTACAGTCTTAATGAAAACCTATCTCCGGTACCTCATGGGAGTGGTCTGCTCCACCCTACAGTCTTAATGAAAACCTATCTCCGGTACCTCATGGGAGTGGTCTGCTCCACCCTACAGTCTGAATGTAAACCTACCTCCGGTAGCTCATGAGAGTGGTCTACTCCACCCTACAGTCTAAATGTAAATCTACCTCCGGTACCTCATGGGAGTGGTCTGCTCCACCCTACAGTCTGAATGTAAACCTACCTCCGGTACCCCACGGGAGTGGTCTGCTCCGCCTTACAGTCTGAATGTAAACCTACCTCCGGTACCTCATGGGAGTGGTCTGCTCCGCCCTACAGTCTGAATGTAAACCTACCCCCGGTACCTCATGGGTGTGGTCTGCTCCGCCCTACAGTCTGAATGTAAACCTACCCCCGGTACCTCATGGGTGTGGTCTGCTCCACCCTACAGTCTGAATGTAACCCTACCTCCGGTACCTCATGGGAGAGGTCTGCTCCGCCCTACAGTCTGAATGTAAATACACCTCCGGCACCTCATGGGAGTGGTCTGCTCCGCCCTACAGTCTTAATGAAAACCTACCTCCGGTACCTCATGGGAGTGGTCTGATCCGCCCTACAGTCTGAATGTAAACCTACCTCAGGTACCCCATGGGAGTGGTCTGCTCCGCCCTACAGTCTGAATGTAAACCTACCTCCGGTACCTCATGGGAGTGGTCTGCTCCGCCCTACAGTCTGAATGTAAACCTACCTCCGGTACCTCATGGGAGTGGTCTGCTCCGCCCTACAGTCTAAATGTAAAATTAGCTCCGGTAACTCATGGGAGTGGTCTGCTCCGCCCTACAGTCTGAATGTAAAATTAGCTCTGGTAACTCATGGGTGTGGTCTGCTCCGCCCTACAGTCTAAATGTAAAATTAGCTCCGGTAACTCATGGGAGTGGTCTGCTCCGCCCCACAGTCTGAATGTAAAATTAGCTCTGGTAACTCATGGGTGTGGTCTGCTCCGCCCTACAGTCTGAAAGGAAACCTACCTCCGGTAGCTCATGGGAGGGGTCTGCTCCGCCCTACAGTCTGAATGTAAATCTACCTCCGGTACCTCATGGGAGTGGTCTGCTCCACCCTACTGTCTGAATGTAAACCTAACTCCGGTATCTCATGGGAGTGGTCTGCTCCGCCCTACAGTCTGAATATAAACTTACCTCAAGGTATCTCATGGGAGTGGTCTGCTCCGCCCTACAGTCTGAATGTAAACCTACCTCCGGTACCTCATGGGAGTGGTCTGCTCCGCCCTACAGTCTGAATGTAAACCTACCTCAGGTACCCCATGGGAGGGGTCTGCTCCACCCTACATTCTGAATGTAAACCTACCTCCGGTACCTCATGGGAGTGGTCTGCTCCGCCCTACAGTCTGAATGTAAACCTAGCTCCGGTACCTCATGGGAATGGTCTGCTCCGCCCTACAGTCTGAATGTAAACCTACCTCCGGTACCTCATGGGAGTGGTCTGCTCCGCCCTACAGTCTGAATGTAAGTCTACCTCCGGTACCTCATGGGAGTGGTCTGCTCCACCCTACAGTCAATGTAAACCTACCTCTGGTACCTCATGGGAGTGGTCTGCTCCACCCTACAGTCAATGTAAACCTACCTCCGGTATCTCATGGGAGTGGTCTGCTCAGCCCTGCAGTGAATGTAAATCTACCTCCGGTACCTCATGGGAGTGGTCTGCTCCGCCCTACAGTCTGAAAGTAAATCTACCCCCGGTACCGCATGGGAGTGGTCTGCTCCGCCCTACAGTGAATGTAAATCTACCTCCGGTACCTCATGGGAGTGGTCTGCTCCGCCCTACAGTCTGAATGTAAATCTACCCCCGGTACCTCATGGGAGTGGTCTGCTCCGCCCTACAGTCTGAAAGTAAATCTACCCCCGGTACCTCATGGGAGTGGTCTGCTCCGCCCTACAGTGAATGTAAATCTACCTCCGGTACCTCATGGGAGTGGTCTGCTCCGCCCTACAGTCTGAAAGTAAATCTACCCCCGGTACCGCATGGGAGTGGTCTGCTCCGCCCTACAGTCTGAATGTAAATCTACCCCCGGTACCTCATGGGAGTGGTCTGCTCCGCCCTACAGTCTGAAAGTAAATCTACCCCCGGTACCGCATGGGAGTGGTCTGCTCCGCCCTACAGTCTGAAAGTAAATCTACCCCCGGTACCTCATGGGAGTGGTCTGCTCCGCCCTACAGTGAATGTAAATCTACCTCCGGTACCTCATGGGAGTGGTCTGCTCCGCCCTACAGTCTGAAAGTAAATCTACCCCCGGTACCTCATGGGAGTGGTCTGCTCCGCCCTACAGTCTGAAAGTAAATCTACCCCCGGTACCTCATGGGAGTGGTCTGCTCCGCCCTACAGTCTGAATGTAAATCTACCCCGGTACCTCATGGGAGTGGTCTGCTCCGCCCTACAGTCTGAATTGAAACCTACCTCCGGTACCTCATGGGAATGGTCTGCTCCGCCCTACAGTCTGAATGTAAACCTACCTCCGGATCCTCAAGGGTGTGGTCTGCTCCGCCCTACAGTCTGAATATGAGACGTCTGTATACAATACCAATAACAAGCTGTAAATGATAACACCCCCTCTTCCATTACAGCAGTTGTTGTGATTTAACTTTCCAAGACTCCTGAATGGCAGGAAGTGTTTCGTTATAAAGTGAGTTACGTTTGCCCTTCAGGAAGCTGGGAAAGCTGGGTGACTGCACAGGTCGCAGCATTGCTTGCAGTATGTGATGGGATCGGCTCCGCAGTTCTCTTTGCACATTGTCAAAGCCGTTTTCGTTACGGGACCAGCGGGGGAGGGGTAAAGGTTCCTTTTTGTGATAAAGTGGCAAAAAGTCAAAGTAGAAAGAAAGTTGCTTTTGAGCCTCTTTAGCGCCACCTACCATGGAGTTGTGTTGGTACGTGGGACTCCGGTGGTCGCAGGCGTCCTGCGTCAAGAGGGAAACGGCCTGAAACTCCTCGGACTGAGCCTTATTGGGGAAAGTGGCGTGCAGGGGAAGGTGAAAGGCTGCGAGGCCGGCGCTCTCGTCGTCTTCCATTTTCTGCCGGCTTGTCACCATGGCTACCTCTCCATCTGCTTCCCCATACGGAGAGGCTGGTCGCTTGGAAGACATCCTGGAAGGAACAAAAGAGGAGAAAATAATGAATCCTCCACATAAATCCTTAATGCCGTCATTGTGTTGTTAGGGCCCATTGTAACAGAAATGGCTTTTTGTGCTTAAAGCGAGCAGGAATCCATCCAAATACCACTGCAAAGCGAACGCGGCGAGGAACAATGACCAGGCAGGTAGCGACAGAACACGGCTTGTTTGTTAGGAGAATAATCAACTAATAGCGCATTCTTCTTGGCTCCTGAAATGAGAAATTTCACCTATAAAACATTATCCAGCAGAGGCCGCCCCCGGAGAGGGAGCGCCAATCTCGTACAATACCGCCACCGCCGACCACCAGCGCTGGGACACAACCCTCCATCTGCAAATGTCACTCTCTATGTAGATGAAGTCTGGAGAATCAGAAGCCGACCCCGGCGAGGACCGCGCACGCAATATGGCGACCGCCGCAACTTTATACCGAGACGACGATAAACAGCTGTTATACAAGGAAGACACGCGTAGTACAAACTTCTGAAACTTTCTCTGAAACTTTGTGTCACCAAAATCCAGATCTCGGAAAGTTTGTTACAATGTATCAGTACAGACAATCCTCTATAGGCAAACACCTTGTAAGTTATAGGGGCGGACCATCCCCCACCCCAAATATCAGAGCGCGAGGAAGAATAATGGGCAACTGCTCCTCCAGACAATCAGGGGTTAATCCTCACACTAGCCATCGGGTTAACCCATCAGTGCCAAGACACAGCACCTAGGCCGAAAGCTCTGCCAACAGCAGCAGTCCCATGTAAAGGAGTACAGGTAATGTAGTAGATGTCACCGGCAGTCCCATGTAACACCACAGATAACACAGTGATAACTCTCTATATACAGGTAATGTAGTAGATGTCACCGGCAGTCCTATGTAACACCACAGATAACACAGTGATAACTCTCTATATACAGGTAATGTAGTAGATGTCACCGGCAGTCCTATGTAACACCACAGATAACACAGTGATAACTCTCTATATACAGGTAATGTAGTAGATGTCACCGGCAGTCCTATGTAACACCACAGATAACACAGTGATAACTCTCTATATACAGGTAATGTAGTAGATGTCACCGGCAGTCCTATGTAACACCACAGATAACACAGTGATAACTCTCTATATACAGGTAATGTAGTAGATGTCACCGGCAGTCCTATGTAATGTAGTAGATGTCACCGGCAGTCCTATGTAATGTAGTAGATGTCACCGGCAGTCCTATGTAACACCACAGATAACACAGTGATAACTCTCTATATACAGGTAATGTAGTAGAGGTCACCGGCAGTCCTATGTAACACCACAGATAACACAGTGATAACTCTCTATATACAGGTAATGTAGTAGATGTCACCGGCAGTCCTATGTAACACCACAGATAACACAGTGATAACTCTCTATATACAGGTAATGTAGTAGATGTCACCGGCAGTCCTATGTAACACCACAGATAACACAGTGATAACTCTCTATATACAGGTAATGTAGTAGATGTCACCGGCAGTCCCATGTAACACCACAGATAACACAGTGATAACTCTCTATATACAGGTAATGTAGTAGGTGTCACCGGCAGTCCTATGTAACACACAGATAACACAGTGATAACTCTCTATATACAGGTAATGTAGTAGATGTCACCGGCAGTCCTATGTAACACCACAGATAACACAGTGATAACTCTCTATATACAGGTAATGTAGTAGATGTCACCGGCAGTCCCATGTAACACACAGATAACACAGTGATAACTCTCTATATACAGGTAATGTAGTAGATGTCACCGGCAGTCCTATGTAACACCAGAGATAACACAGTGATAACTCTCTATATACAGGTAATGTAGTAGATGTCACCGGCAGTCCTATGTAACACCACAGATAACACAGTGATAACTCTCTATATACAGGTAATGTAGTAGATGTCACCGGCAGTCCTATGTAACACCACAGATAACACAGTGATAACTCTCTATATACAGGTAATGTAGTAGATGTCACCGGCAGTCCTATGTAACACCACAGATAACACAGTGATAACTCTCTATATACAGGTAATGTAGTAGATGTCACCGGCAGTCCTATGTAACACCACAGATAACACAGTGATAACTCTCTATATACAGATAATGTAGTAGATGTCACCGGCAGTCCTATGTAACACTACAGATAACACAGTGATAACTCTCTATATACAGGTAATGTAGTAGATGTCACCGGCAGTCCTATGTAACACACAGATAACACAGTGATAACTCTCTATATACAGGTAATGTAGTAGATGTCACCGGCAGTCCTATGTAACACTACAGATAACACAGTGATAACTCTCTATATACAGGTAATGTAGTAGATGTCACCGGCAGTCCTATGTAACACCACAAATAACACAGTGATAACTCTCTATATACAGGTAATGTAGTAGATGTCACCGGCAGTCCTATGTAATGTAGTAGATGTCACCGGCAGTCCTATGTAACACCACAGATAACACAGTGATAACTCTCTATATACAGGTAATGTAGTAGATGTCACCGGCAGTCCTATGTAACACCACAGATAACACAGTGATAACTCTCTATATACAGGTAATGTAGTAGATGTCACCGGCAGTCCTATGTAACACCACAGATAACACAGTGATAACTCTCTGAGTACAGGTAATGTAGTAGATGTCACCGGCAGTCCTATGTAACACCACAGATAACACAGTGATAACTCTCTATATACAGGTAATGTAGTAGATGTCACCGGCAGTCCTATGTAACACTACAGATAACACAGTGATAACTCTCTATATACAGGTAATGTAGTAGATGTCACCGGCAGTCCCATGTAACACCACAGATAACACAGTGATAACTCTCTATATACAGGTACTGTAGTAGATGTCACCGGCAGTCCTATGTAACACACAGATAACACAGTGATAACTCTCTATATACAGGTAATGTAGTAGATGTCACCGGCAGTCCCATGTAACACCACAGATAACACAGTGATAACTCTCTATATACAGGTAATGTAGTAGATGTCACCGGCAGTCCTATGTAACACACAGATAACACAGTGATAACTCTCTATATACAGGTAATGTAGTAGATGTCACCGGCAGTCCTATGTAACACTACAGATAACACAGTGATAACTCTCTATATACAGGTAATGTAGTAGATGTCACCGGCAGTCCTATGTAACACCACAGATAACACAGTGATAACTCTCTGAGTACAGGTAATGTAGTAGATGTCACCGGCAGTCCTATGTAACACCACAGATAACACAGTGATAACTCTCTATATACAGGTAATGTAGTAGATGTCACCGGCAGTCCTATGTAACACCACAGATAACACAGTGATAACTCTCTATATACAGGTAATGTAGTAGATGTCACCGGCAGTCCCATGTAACACCACAGATAACACAGTGATAACTCTCTATATACAGGTAATGTAGTAGATGTCACCGGCAGTCCTATGTAACAGCACAGATAACACAGTGATAACTCTCTATATACAGGTAATGTAGTAGATGTCACCGGCAGTCCTATGTAACACCACAGATAACACAGTGATAACTCTCTGAGTACAGGTAATGTAGTCGATGTAACCGGCAGTCCCATGTAACACCACAGATAACACAGTGATCACTCTCTATATACAGGTAATGTAGTAGATGTCACTGGCAGTCCTATGTAACACCACAGATAACACAGTGATAACTCTCTATATACAGGTAATGTAGTAGATGTCACCGGCAGTCCTATGTAACACTACAGATAACACAGTGATAACTCTCTATATACAGGTAATGTAGTAGATGTCACCGGCAGTCCTATGTAACACACAGATAACACAGTGATAACTCTCTATATACAGGTAATGTAGTAGATGTCACCGGCAGTCCTATGTAATGTAGTAGATGTCACCGGCAGTCCTATGTAACACCACAGATAACACAGTGATAACTCTCTATATACAGGTAATGTAGTAGATGTCACCGGCAGTCCTATGTAACACCACAGATAACACAGTGATAACTCTCTATATACAGGTAATGTAGTAGATGTCACCGGCAGTCCTATGTAACACACAGATAACACAGTGATAACTCTCTATATACAGGTAATGTAGTAGATGTCACCGGCAGTCCTATGTAACACCACAGATAACACAGTGATAACTCTCTATATACAGGTAATGTAGTAGATGTCACCGGCAGTCCTATGTAACACTACAGATAACACAGTGATAACTCTCTATATACAGGTAATGTAGTAGATGTCACAGGCAGTCCTATGTAACACCACAGATAACACAGTGATAACTCTCTATATACAGGTAATGTAGTAGATGTCACCGGCAGTCCTATGTAACACCACAGGTAACACAGTGATAACTCTCTATATACAGGTAATGTAGTAGATGTCACCGGCAGTCCTATGTAACACCACAGATAACACAGTGATAACTCTCTATATACAGGTAATGTAGTAGATGTCACCGGCAGTCCTATGTAACACCACAGATAACACAGTGATAACTCTCTGAGTACAGGTAATGTAGTAGATGTCACCAGCAGTCCTATGTAACACCACAGATAACACAGTGATAACTCTCTATATACAGGTAATGTAGTAGATGTCACCGGCAGTCCTATGTAACACCACAGATAACACAGTGATAACTCTCTATATACAGGTAAAGTAGTAGGTGTCACCGGCAGTCCTATGTAACACCACAGATAACACAGTGATAACTCTCTATATACAGGTAATGTAGTAGATGTCACCGGCAGTCCTATGTAACACCACAGATAACACAGTGATAACTCTCTATATACAGGTAATGTAGTAGATGTCACCGGCAGTCCTATGTAACACCACAGATAACACAGTGATAACTCTCTATATACAGGTAATGTAGTAGATGTCACCGGCAGTCCTATGTAACACCACAGATAACACAGTGATAACTCTCTATATACAGGTAATGTAGTAGATGTCACTGGCAGTCCTATGTAACACCACAGATAACACAGTGATAACTCTCTATATACAGGCAATGTAGTAGATGTCACCGGCAGTCCTATGTAACACCACAGATAACACAGTGATAACTCTCTATATACAGGTAATGTAGTAGATGTCACCGGCAGTCCTATGTAACACCACAGATAACACAGTGATAACTATCTATATACAGGTAATGTAGTAGATGTCACCGGCAGTCCTATGTAACACCACAGATAACACAGTGATAACTCTCTATATACAGGTAATGTAGTAGGTGTCACCGGCAGTCCCATGTAACACCACAGATAACACAGTGATAACTCTCTATATACAAGTAATGTAGTAGATGTCACCGGCAGTCCTATGTAACACCACAGATAATACAGTGATAACTCTCTATATACAGGTAATGTAGTAGATGTCACCGGCAGTCCTATGTAACACCACAGATAACACAGTGATAACTCTCTATATACAGGTAATGTAGTAGATGTCACCGGCAGTCCTATGTAACACCACAGATAACACAGTGATAACTCTCTATATACAGGTAATGTAGTAGATGTCACCGGCAGTCCTATGTAACACCACAGATAACACAGTGATAACTCTCTATATACAAGTAATGTAGTAGATGTCACCGGCAGTCCTATGTAACACCACAGATAACACAGTGATAACTCTCTATATACAAGTAATGTAGTAGATGTCACCGGCAGTCCTATGTAACACCACAGATAACACAGTGATAACTCTCTATATACAGGTAATGTAGTAGATGTCACCGGCAGTCCTATGTAACACCACAGATAACACAGTGATAACTCTCTATATACAAGTAATGTAGTAGATGTCACCGGCAGTCCTATGTAACACCACAGATAATACAGTGATAACTCTCTATATACAGGTAATGTAGTAGATGTCACCGGCAGTCCTATGTAACACCACAGATAACACAGTGATAACTCTCTATATACAGGTAATGTAGTAGATGTCACCGGCAGTCCTATGTAACACCACAGATAACACAGTGATAACTCTCTATATACAGGTAATGTAGTAGATGTCACCGGCAGTCCTATGTAACACCACAGATAACACAGTGATAACTCTCTATATACAGGTAATGTAGTAGATGTCACCGGCAGTCCTATGTAACACCACAGATAATACAGTGATAACTCTCTATATACAGGTAATGTAGTAGATGTCACCGGCAGTCCTATGTAACACCACAGATAACACAGTGATAACTCTCTATATACAGGTAATGTAGTAGATGTCACCGGCAGTCCTATGTAACACCACAGAAAACACAGTGATAACTCTCTATATACAGGTAATGTAGTAGATGTCACCGGCAGTCCTATGTAACACAGTTATGTAATAATTCCTGTATATTACACAGCCCCCTCCTCCTCCCCTCCCCCTCTGCTCAGACAATATGGTCTCCAGTCCCACAGTAACTTTTCCCTGTGTATCTCTGGTAAGAGGATTAGAGGGGCCGCACACCTCATAATGTGATAACCATGTGTCTCCCGGATCACTGTGCTTTGTTTAAGCAGATTAACAGATCACTAGAACAAGTCAACGACAAATCACCCCCCCCCCCCCCTCAGGAACACAAGGAGTTAAAGAGCAACTAAAGCCACAGGCAGCAGAGATAAAATATTTGTATCTATATCATAATGTATCTGCTACAAGATATCTATATATTAATATTAATAAACAACAATGGAAATGCACATGTAAGTAAGAATGTATCTATACTACAATGTATCTCTACTACACTACAATGTACCTCTACTACACTACAATGTATCTCTACTACACTACAATGTGTCTATACTATGCTACAATATATCTCTACTACACTACAATGTATCTATACTATGCTACAATATATCTCTACTACACTACAATGTACCTCTACTACACTACAATGTATCTCTACTACACTACAATGTATCTCTACTACACTACAATGTATCTATACTATGCTACAATATATCTCTACTACACTACAATGTACCTCTACTACGCTACAATGTACCTCTACTACACTATAATGTATCTATACTATGCTACAATATATCTCTACTACACTACAATGTACCTCTACTACACTACAATGTATCTATACTATGCTACAATATATCTCTACTACACTACAATGTACCTCTACTACACTACAATGTATCTATACTATGCTACAATATATCTCTACTACACTACAATGTACCTCTACTACACTACAATGTATCTATACTATGCTACAATATATCTCTACTACACTACAATGTACCTCTACTACACTACAATGTACCTCTACTACACTACAATGTATCTCTACTACACTACAATGTATCTCTACTACACTACAATGTACCTATGCTACACTACAATGTATCTATACTACACTACAATGTATCTATACTATGCTACAATATATCTCTACTACACTACAATGTACCTCTACTACGCTACAATGTACCTCTACTACACTACAATGTACCTCTACTACACTATAATGTATCTATACTATGCTACAATATATCTCTACTACGCTACAATGTACCTCTACTACACTACAATGTATCTATACTATGCTACAATATATCTCTACTACACTACAATGTACCTCTACTACACTACAATGTATCTCTACTACACTACAATGTACCTATACTACACTACAATGTATCTCTACTACACTACAATGTATCTCTACTACACTACAATGTACCTATACTACACTACAATGTATCTCTACTACACTACAATGTGTCTATACTATGCTACAATATATCTCTACTACACTACAATGTACCTCTACTACACTACAACGTATCTATACTATGCTACAATATATCTCTACTACACTACAATGTACCTCTACTACACTACAATGTACCTCTACTACACTACAATGTATCTCTACTACACTACAATGTATCTCTACTACACTACAATGTACCTATACTACACTACAATGTATCTATACTACACTACAATGTATCTATACTATGCTACAATATATCTCTACTACACTACAATGTACCTCTACTACGCTACAATGTACCTCTACTACACTACAATGTACCTCTACTACACTATAATGTATCTATACTATGCTACAATATATCTCTACTACGCTACAATGTACCTCTACTACACTACAATGTATCTATACTATGCTACAATATATCTCTACTACACTACAATGTACCTCTACTACACTACAATGTATCTCTACTACACTACAATGTACCTATACTACACTACAATGTATCTCTACTACACTACAATGTATCTCTACTACACTACAATGTACCTATACTACACTACAATGTATCTCTACTACACTACAATGTATCTCTACTACACTACAATGTACCTCTACTACACTACATTGTATCTATATTACACTACAATGTATCTATACCACACTACAATGTATCTATACCACACTACAATGTATCTCTACTACACTACAATGTATCTATACCACACTACAATGTATCTATACCACACTACAATGTATCTATAGTACACTACAATGTATCTATACCACACTACAATATATCTATACTACACTGCATTGTATCTATATTACACTACAATGTATCTATATTACACTACAATGTATCTATACTGCACTACAATGTATCTATATTACTACAATGTATCTCTACTACACTACAATGTATCTCTACTACACTACAATGTATCTCTACTACACTACAATGTATCTCTACTACACTACAATGTATCTCTACTACACTACAATGTACCTCTACTACACTACATTGTATCTATATTACACTACAATGTATCTATACCACACTACAATGTATCTATACCACACTACAATGTATCTCTACTACACTACAATGTATCTCTACTACACTACAATGTACCTCTACTACACTACAATGTACCTCTACTACACTACAATGTACCTCTACTACACTACATTGTATCTATATTACACTACAATGTATCTATACCACACTACAATGTATCTCTACTACACTACAATGTATCTATACTACACTACAATGTATCTCTACTACACTACAATGTATCTATACTACACTACAATGTATCTATAGTACACTACAATGTATCTATACCACACTACAATATATCTATACTACACTGCATTGTATCTATATTACACTACAATGTATCTATATTACACTACAATGTATCTATACTGCACTACAATGTATCTATATTACTACAATGTATCTCTACTACACTACAATGTATCTCTACTACACTACAATGTATCTCTACTACACTACAATGTACCTCTACTACACTACAATGTATCTATACTACACTACAATGTATCTCTACTACACTACAATGTATCTATACTACACTACAATGTATCTCTACTACACTACAATGTATCTATACTACACTACAATGTATCTATAGTACACTACAATGTATCTATACCACACTACAATATATCTATACTACACTGCATTGTATCTATATTACACTACAATGTATCTATATTACACTACAATGTATCTATACTGCACTACAATGTATCTATATTACTACAATGTATCTCTACTACACTACAATGTATCTCTACTACACTACAATGTATCTCTACTACACTACAATGTATCTCTACTACACTACAATGTATCTCTACTACACTACAATGTATCTCTACTACACTACAATGTACCTCTACTACACTACAATGTACCTCTACTACACTACATTGTATCTATATTACACTACAATGTATCTATACCACACTACAATGTATCTATACCACACTACAATGTATCTCTACTACACTACAATGGATCTATACCACACTACAATGTATCTCTACTACACTACAATGTACCTTTACTACACTACAATGTATCTATACTACACTACAATGTATCTATACTACACTACAATGTATCTCTACTACACTACAATGTATCTATACTACACTACAATGTACCTCTACTACACTACAATGTACCAGCTTGTTGTCTCGGCTCAGGTCTGACATTCTCAGGTTGTATTCACACACTGCAGATTTCTCTCTGACATTTCTCAGCCGTCCGGTTTCTCACAGTCTGGTTTACACAATCCCTGACTTGTCGCCCTGTCGCAGCCTCACTCAGGTTAATAGAACAAATTCTCAATCACATACATAACTGCAAAGAATCTGCCATGTGTGAATTTACCCTAGTACAGAGCGGGAGCCCCCTAGTGAGAGGAGCAGTGACCCCAGCCCCCTGGTGTGAGGAACAGTGACTCCAGCCCCCTGGTGCGAGGAGCAGTGACCCCAGATCCCTGGTGCGAGGAGCAGTGACCCCAGCCCCCTGGTGCGAGGAGCAGTGACCCCAGCCCCCTGGTGCGAGGAGCAGTGACCCCAGATCCCTGGTGCGAGGAGCAGTGAGTCCAGATCCCTGGTGTGAGGAACAGTGACCCCAGATCCCTGGTGTGAGGAACAGTGACCCCAGCCCCCTGGTGTGAGGAACAGTGACCCCAGATCCCTGGTGTGAGGAACAGTGACCCCAGATCCCTGGTGTAAGGAGCAGTGAGCCCAGATCCCTGGTGTGAGGAACAGTGACCCCAGCCCCCTGGTGCGAGGAGCAGTGAGTCCAGATCCCTGGTGTAAGGAGCAGTGACCCCAGCCCCCTGGTGTGAAGAACAGTGACCCCAGATCCCTGGTGTAAGGAGCAGTGAGCCCAGATCCCTGGTGTGAGGAGCAGTGACCCCAGATCCCTGGTGCGAGGATCAGTGACCCCAGCCCCCTGAAATGCAGGAGCAGTGACCCCAGCCCCCTGATATGCAGGAGCACTGGCACTTGTTGTCCCTTTGTAGACTTGTCACCTCCAGGGCAGAAGGAATCTGTCAGAAAGGTGCGAGGAGCCCAAAGCTGTGTGTCCCAGAGAGAGGTGTGATTCCCATAAAACCAAGTCCCAGCTGAAAAAACCTGAGAGGGGAGGGGGCTGGGAACCGTCCCCTAGTACAAAGTGAGTGTCAGCTCTGAGGGCAAGAAGAGAAGATGCAAAGGGTAATAATCCCTCCTGGATAATCCCAAAATCACCTCCTGCACTCCCAGGACCCTGGATCCTGAAAACTGTCATCCCACTTCACCCATAGCGGTGGAAAACCAGCTTTCTAAACACCCTTAACAGAGTATAAGTTCCCAGTTATACAGAAGAGGTTAGAGAGCTGGGGGATTACAAGTGTCAGCCTTCCTGGAAATCTATTCATGAACCAGGCAGCTCTGCCTGACATATAATCACCAGTAAGAATACTGGATCTATGGGGGCTCCTGGGGCATCAGTATATAGCACTCCCATCCCGTACAGCGCAGGGCGGTGAGGCGAGAGATTATAGCTCAGGGGAACAATCGGAGGAATTCCAGGTATTTAAGAAAATGTCTTAAGACTCAGTGATTGACAGCAGCACCTATGGGGTCTCCCCCCAAAAAGAGATTGTTACAATGTATCAGTGTAAATATTTGCAACAAAACACAGCAACAGAGGAAACCCCCTGTCCTGGCCACCAGACGCTCACCTACACCAAGACATTGTGACAATCCCTCAGCAGTCACCAGTACAAGCCAGAATGTAAAGCAGAAGGTTTCCAGTCACTGACAGCAAGCGGAGGATGGAAGCTATATGTCATAGATCAGGACTCCAACCCTAGAAACATAAGGCCCCCACTGTCCAGCATGAAAGCAGAGGCTGCACCACACCCCCCTCCAGCGGCCTCTCCTCTCCTGACATGGCTGATAACAGATAGTAATAGATTGTATTCCCCTGTCCTACAGTCGGCCTCTCCTCTCCTGACATGGCTGATAACAGATAGTAATAGATTGTATTCCCCTGTCCTACAGTCGGCCTCTCCTCTCCTGACATGGCTGATAACAGATAGTAATAGATTGTATTCCCCTGTCCTACAGTCGGCCTCTCCTCTCCTGACATGGCTGATAACAGATAGTAATAGATTGTATTCCCCTGTCCTACAGTCGGCCTCTCCTCTCCTGACATGGCTGATAACAGATAGTAATAGATTGTATTCTCCTGTCCTACAGTCGGCCTCTCCTCTCCTGACATGGCTGATAACAGATAGTAATAGATTGTATTCCCCGGTCCTACAGTCGGCCTCTCCTGACATGGCTGATAACAGATAGTAATAGATTGTATTCCTCTGTCCTACAGTCGGCCTCTCCTCTCCTGACATGGCTGATAACAGATAGTAATAGATTGTATTCCCCTGTCCTACAGTCGGCCTCTCCTCTCCTGACATGGCTGATAACAGATAGTAATAGATTGTATTCCCCTGTCCTACAGTCGGCCTCTCCTCTCCTGACATGGCTGATAACAGATAGTAATAGATTGTATTCTCCTGTCCTACAGTCGGCCTCTCCCCTCCTGACATGGCTGATAACAGATAGTAATAGATTGTATTCTCCTGTCCTACAGTCAGCCTCTCCTCTCCTGACATGGCTGATAACAGATAGTAATAGATTGTATTCTCCTGTCCTACAGTCGGCCTCTCCTGACATGGCTGATAACAGATAGTAATAGATTGTATTCTCCTGTCCTACAGTCGGCCTCTCCCCTCCTGACATGACTGATAACAGATAGTAATAGATTGTATTCCCCTGTCCTACAGTCGGTCTCTCCTGACATGGCTGATAACAGATAGTAATAGATTGTATTCTCCTGTCCTACAGTCGGCCTCTCCTGACATGGCTGATAACAGATAGTAATAGATTGTATTCCCCTGTCCTACAGTCGGTCTCTCCTGACATGGCTGATAACAGATAGTAATAGATTGTATTCTCCTGTCCTACAGTCGGCCTCTCCTGACATGGCTGATAACAGATAGTAATAGATTGTATTCCACTGTCCTACAGTCGGCCTCTCCTGACATGGCTGATAACAGATAGTAATAGATTGTATTCTCCTGTCCTACAGTCGGCCTCTCCTCTCCTGACATGGCTGATAACAGATAGTAATAGATTGTATTCCCCTGTCCTACAGTCGGCCTCTCCTGACATGGCTGATAACAGATAGTAATAGATTGTATTCTCCTGTCCTACAGTCGGCCTCTCCTCTCCTGACATGGCTGATAACAGATAGTAATAGATTGTATTCCCCTGTCCTACAGTCGGCCTCTCCTCTCCTGACATGGCTGATAACAGATAGCAATAGATTGTATTCCCCTGTCCTACAGTCGGCCTCTCCTCTCCTGACATGGCTGATAACAGATAGTAATAGATTGTATTCCCCTGTCCTACAGTCGGCCTCTCCTCTCCTGACATGGCTGATAACAGATAGTAATAGATTGTATTCTCCTGTCCTACAGTCGGCCTCTCCTGACATGGCTGATAACAGATAGTAATAGATTGTATTCTCCTGTCCTACAGTCGGCCTCTCCTCCCCTGACATGGCTGATAACAGATAGCAATAGATTGTATTCCCCTGTCCTACAGTCGGCCTCTCCTCCCCTGACATGGCTGATAACAGATAGCAATAGATTGTATTCCCCTGTCCTACAGTCGGCCTCTCCTCTCCTGACATGGCTGATAACAGATAGTAATAGATTGTATTCTCCTGTCCTACAGTCGGCCTCTCCTCTCCTGACATGGCTGATAACAGATAGTAATAGATTGTATTCTCCTGTCCTACAGTCGGCCTCTCCTCTCCTGACATGGCTGATAACAGATAGTAATAGATTGTATTCTCCTGTCCTACAGTCGGCCTCTCCTGACTTGGCTGATAACAGATAGTAATAGATTGTATTCTCCTGTCCTACAGTCGGCCTCTCCTCTCCTGACATGGCTGATAACAGATAGTAATAGATTGTATTCTCCTGTCCTACAGTCGGCCTCTCCTCTCCTGACATGGCTGATAACAGATAGTAATAGATTGTATTCCCCTGTCCTACAGTCGGCCTCTCCTCTCCTGACATGGCTGATAACAGATAGTAATAGATTGTATTCCCCTGTCCTACAGTCGGCCTCTCCTGACATGGCTGATAACAGATAGTAATAGATTGTATTCTCCTGTCCTACAGTCGGCCTCTCCTCTCCTGACATGGCTGATAACAGATAGTAATAGATTGTATTCCCCTGTCCTACAGTCGGCCTCTCCTGACATGGCTGATAACAGATAGTAATAGATTGTATTCCCCTGTCCTACAGTCGGCCTCTCCTGACATGGCTGATAACAGATAGTAATAGATTGTATTCCCCTGTCCTACAGTCGGCCTCTCCTCTCCTGACATGGCTGATAACAGATAGTAATAGATTGTATTCCCCTGTCCTACAGTCGACCTCTCCTGACATGGCTGATAACAGATAGTAATAGATTGTATTCCCCTGTCCTACAGTCGGCCTCTCCTCTCCTGACATGGCTGATAACAGATAGTAATAGATTGTATTCCCCTGTCCTACAGTCGGCCTCTCCTGACATGGCTGATAACAGATAGTAATAGATTGTATTCCCCTGTCCTACAGTCGGCCTCTCCTCTCCTGACATGGCTGATAACAGATAGTAATAGATTGTATTCCCCTGTCCTACAGTCGGCCTCTCCTCTCCTGACATGGCTGATAACAGATAGTAATAGATTGTATTCCCCTGTCCTACAGTCGGCCTCTCCTCTCCTGACATGACTGATAACAGATAGTAATAGATTGTACTCCCCTGTCCTACAGTCGGCCTCTCCTCTCCTGACATGGCTGATAACAGATAGTAATAGATTGTATTCCCCTGTCCTACAGTCAGCCTCTCCTCTCCTGACATGGCTGATAACAGATAGTAATAGATTGTATTCCCCTGTCCTACAGTCGGTCTCTCCTCTCCTGACATGGCTGATAACAGATAGTAATAGATTGTATTCCCCTGTCCTACAGTCGGCCTCTCCTGACATGGCTGATAACAGATAGTAATAGATTGTATTCCCCTGTCCTACAGTCGGCCTCTCCTCTCCTGACATGGCTGATAACAGATAGTAATAGATTGTATTCTCCTGTCCTACAGTCGGCCTCTCCTCTCCTGACATGGCTGATAACAGATAGTAATAGATTGTATTCCCCTGTCCTACAGTCGGCCTCTCCCCTCCTGACATGGCTGATAACAGATAGTAATAGATTGTATTCCCCTGTCCTACAGTCGGCCTCTCCTGACATGGCTGATGACAGATAGTAATAGATTGTATTCTCCTGTCCTACAGTCGGCCTCTCCTGACATGGCTGATAACAGATAGTAATAGATTGTATTCCCCTGTCCTACAGTCGGCCTCTCCTCTCCTGACATGGCTGATAACAGATAGTAATAGATTGTATTCCCCTGTCCTACAGTCGGCCTCTCCTCTCCTGACATGGCTGATAACAGATAGTAATAGATTGTATTCTCCTGTCCTACAGTCAGCCTCCAGAGTGTCGCTGACAAATTTTGGTTATTCCCTGACAGACTCATACAACGAGGGGTTAATTTAAATCTGGAATTTCTTTAAATGTGCGCTCAGTAATTCCCGCTCCCTCCGCTGTGTACGTACAAAACCTTCCATTATTCCGTGAACGCTTTATTTCGCCCATTGCGGCAGCGACACGCTCTATTCTCCATGTTAAGTGGCTAAAAAAATCATATTAATGAGTGTTATTATGTTATTGTTAAGTGCACCCCGCCATTTCCTGCCGAAAACCGCCACCTCCGAGAAGGGTTTCCCGTCATAAAGAGAGGTCGCCGCAGCGGGAATAACTGCAGTGTGACAAGTTATCAAGAGGCTCCAGAGGCGGCTGCAGCCCCCCAATATCCAGATATCATTTATCTGGAGAGCGACCTCCCGATGTGCCCCGAAATATACCCAAAATATTCCTGTCTGGAGGAAGCGGAAAAGTCCGGACAGAAGTTATGAAAGTTATAAGGTGTGCAGGATAATGACAGGCTGATACTCGGGGTACAGGATAATGACAGGCTGATACTCGGGGTACAGGATAATGACAGGCTGATACTCGGGGTACAGGATAATGACAGGCTGATACTCGGGGTACAGGATAATGACAGGCTGATACTCGGGGTACAGGGTAATGACAGGCTGATACTCGGGGTACAGGGTAATGACAGGCTGATACTCGGGGTACAGGGTAATGACAGGCTGATACTCGGGGTACAGGATAATGACAGGCTGATACTCGGGGTACAGGGTAATGACAGGCTGATACTCGGGGTACGGGATAATGACAGGCTGATACTAGGGGTACAGGATAATGACAGGCTGATACTCGGGGTACAGGATAATGACAGGCTGATACTCAGGGTACAGGGTAATGACAGGCTGATACTCGGGGTACAGGGTAATGACAGGCTGATACTCGGGGTACAGGATAATGACAGGCTGATACTCGGGGTACAGGATAATGACAGGCTGATACTCGGGGTACAGGATAATGACAGGCTGATACTCGGGGTACAGGATAATGACAGGCTGATACTCGGGGTACAGGGTAATGACAGGCTGATACTCGGGGTACAGGGTAATGACAGGCTGATACTCGGGGTACAGGGTAATGACAGGCTGATACTCGGGGTACAGGATAATGACAGGCTGATACTCGGGGTACAGGGTAATGACAGGCTGATACTCGGGGTACGGGATAATGACAGGCTGATACTAGGGGTACAGGATAATGACAGGCTGATACTCGGGGTACAGGATAATGACAGGCTGATACTCAGGGTACAGGGTAATGACAGGCTGATACTCGGGGTACAGGGTAATGACAGGCTGATACTTGGGGTACAGGGTAATGACAGGCTGATACTCAGGGTACAGGGTAATGACAGGCTGATACTCAGGGTACAGGATAATGACAGGCTGATACTCGGGGTACAGGATAATGACAGGCTGATACTCGGGGTACAGGGTAATGACAGGCTGATACTCGGGGTACAGGATAATGACAGGCTGATACTCAGGGTACAGGGTAATGACAGGCTGATACTCAGGGTACAGGGTAATGACAGGCTGATACTCGGGGTACAGGATAATGACAGGCTGATACTTGGGGTACAGGATAATGACAGGCTGATACTCGGGGTACAGGATAATGACAGGCTGATACTCGGGGTACAGGATAATGACAGGCTGATACTTGGGGTACAGGGTAATGACAGGCTGATACTTGGGGTACAGGATAATGACAGGCTGATACTTGGGGTACAGGGTAATGACAGGCTGATACTTGGGGTACAGGATAATGACAGGCTGATACTTGGGGTACAGGGTAATGACAGGCTGATACTTGGGGTACAGGATAATGACAGGCTGATACTCGGGGTACAGGATAATGACAGGCTGATACTCGGGGTACAGGATAATGACAGGCTGATACTTGGGGTACAGGATAATGACAGGCAGATACTCGGGGTACAGGATAATGACAGGCTGATACTTGGGGTACAGGGTAATGACAGGCTGATACTCGGGGTACAGGGTAATGACAGGCTGACACTTGTTACATCATGTCTTATTCTCTAGTCACCTCTAGAGCTGCTGTTCTATCACAGTGTACTTGTCTGTCACTGTTAGAAGTTTCTGTCGCTTGTATCTAATGCTGTTTGCTGCCGTGGCCCTCGGAGGACGCTGTAAAAACCTTCTTCATCAACATGGGGGTCATTGTAATTAGAATGGTGTGTAAGAGCGAAGGCCGCGTGATTGATGTCAGCGGAGGGGACATGATAGGCCTGACGTCTGCCGCTCCTACTGCGACTCTGCCTCGCGGCTCCCATCACACGGGCCAGAAAACTTCTGAGCCCACAATCAATGACAAATCTCTGCTGTGTTCTAAGAGAGCGGGGTCACCCTCACAGCCCCCCACAATGCACACCGCACCAAACAGGCTGCAAAGGCCAAGTGGGTTGTTATCAGAAAGGAACAAGAAGGACAGGGGAATACAATCTATTACTATCTGTTATCAGCCATGTCAGGAGGGGAGAGGCCGACTGTAGGACAGGAGAATACAATCTATTACTATCTGTTATCAGCCATGTCAGGAGGGGAGAGGCCGACTGTAGGACAGGGGAATACAATCTATTACTATCTGTTATCAGCCATGTCAGGAGAGGAGAGGCCGACTGTAGGACGGGGGAATACAATCTATTACTATCTGTTATCAGCCATGTCAGGAGAGGCCGACTGTAGGACAGGGGAATACAATCTATTACTATCTGTTATCAGCCATGTCAGGAGAGGAGAGGCCGACTGTAGGACAGGGGAATACAATCTATTACTATCTGTTATCAGCCATGTCAGGAGAGGATAGGCCGACTGTAGGACAGGGGAATACAATCTATTACTATCTGGTATCAGCCATGTCAGGAGAGGAGAGGCCGACTGTAGGACAGGAGAATACAATCTATTACTATCTGTTATCAGCCATGTCAGGAGAAGAGAGGCCGACTGTAGGACAGGAGAATACAATCTATTACTATCTGTTATCAGCCATGTCAGGAGAGGAGAGGCCGACTGTAGGACAGGGGAATACAATCTATTACTATCTGTTATCAGCCATGTCAGGAGAGGAGAGGCCGACTGTAGGACAGGAGAATACAGTCTATTACTATCTGTTATCAGCCATGTCAGGAGAGGAGAGGCCGACTGTAGGACAGGAGAATACAATCTATTACTATCTGTTATCAGCCATGTCAGGAGAGGCCGACTGTAGGACAGGGGAATACAATCTATTACTATCTGTTATCAGCCATGTCAGGAGAGGAGAGGCCGACTGTAGGACAGGAGAATACAATCTATTACTATCTGTTATCTGCCATGTCAGGAGAGGGGAGGCCAACTGTAGGACAGGGGAATACAATCTATTACTATCTGTTATCAGCCATGTCAGGAGGGGAGAGGCCGACTGTAGGACAGGGGAATACAATCTATTACTATCTGTTATCAGCCATGTCAGGAGAGGAGAGGCCGACTGTAGGACAGGAGAATACAGTCTATTACTATCTGTTATCAGCCATGTCAGGAGAGGAGAGGCCGACTGTAGGACAGGAGAATACAATCTATTACTATCTGTTATCAGCCATGTCAGGAGAGGCCGACTGTAGGACAGGGGAATACAATCTATTACTATCTGTTATCAGCCATGTCAGGAGAGGAGAGGCCGACTGTAGGACAGGAGAATACAATCTATTACTATCTGTTATCAGCCATGTCAGGAGGGGAGAGGCCGACTGTAGGACAGGGGAATACAATCTATTACTATCTGTTATCAGCCATGTCAGGAGAGGAGAGGCCGACTGTAGGACAAGAGAATACAATCTATTACTATCTGTTATCAGCCATGTCAGGAGAGGCCGACTGTAGGACAGGGGAATACAATCTATTACTATCTGTTATTAGCCATGTCAGGAGAGGAGAGGCCGACTGTAGGACAGGAGAATACAATCTATTACTATCTGTTATCAGCCATGTCAGGAGAGGAGAGGCCGAGTGTAGGACAGGGGAATACAATCTATTACTATCTGTTATCAGCCATGTCAGGAGAGGCCGACTGTAGGACAGGGGAATACAATCTATTACTATCTGTTATCAGCCATGTCAGGAGAGGAGAGGCGACTGTAGGACAGGAGAATACAATCTATTACTATCTGTTATCAGCCATGTCAGGAGAGGCCGACTGTAGGACAGGGGAATACAATCTATTACTATCTGTTATCAGCCATGTCAGGAGAGGCCGACTGTAGGACAGAGGAATACAATCTATTACTATCTGTTATTAGCCATGTCAGGAGAGGAGAGGCCGACTGTAGGACAGGAGAATACAATCTATTACTATCTGTTATCAGCCATGTCAGGAGAGGAGAGGCCGACTGTAGGACAGGAGAATACAATCTATTACTATCTGTTATCAGCCATGTCAGGAGAGGCCGACTGTAGGACAGGGGAATACAATCTATTACTATCTGTTATCAGCCATGTCAGGAGAGGAGAGGCCGACTGTAGGACAGGGGAATACAATCTATTACTATCTGCTATCAGCCATGTCAGGAGAGGAGAGGCCGACTGTAGGACAGGGGAATACAATCTATTACTATCTGTTATCAGCCATGTCAGGAGAGGCCGACTGTAGGACAGGAGAATACAATCTATTACTATCTGTTATCAGCCACAACTGTAGTACATTGGAATAAAATCTACAGCCCGTACTTCCATCCCTGTAATTTTCCACCACCATATGGTGTGACA